>NW_025964135.1:2640000-2852500 GCF_023055435.1 Haliotis rufescens | reverse complement strand
ACAGATCCTGAATGATGAACAGAAGGTCCGGCAGCTGCAGGAAGACCACGGTGGCTGGCTGGATGATATCAAGCCGGTAGGTTTTGTTTGTTTGTTTGTTGTTTAACGCACTCAGCAGTATTCAAGCTATATGACCGCGGTCTGTAAATAATCGAGTCTGGACCTGACAATCCAGTAATTGACATCATGAGCATCGAGCCACGCAATTGGGATACGATGACATGCATCAACCAAGTCAGCGAGCCTGACCACCCGATCCCGTTAGTCGCCTCTTGCGACAAGCGAAGTTGCCTTGTACGGCAAGCATGGGTTGCTGAAGACCTATTCTACCCCGGGATCTTCACGGGTCCAAGCCGGTAGGTACACGCAGTGGGCTCTAATGTCCAGCGGATGAGTGTGGTTTTACGCCGCTTTAGCAATATTTCGTCAATATCACGACCAGGCATATTTAACTCAAAAATTAGGTTAATATGTGTGGAGAATCGAACTCGAATCCTCGGAGTGACGATCGAAGGTTTAAACAACTAGGATACTCCACAACCCTGCTGTATATTGTGAATCGAATACTCTATTCTAAGAGTTCATGCACTGTTCGAGCAATGAAGATGGGGTGAGGTGAGGTGAGGTGAGGTGAGGTGAGGTGAGGTGAGGTGAGGTGAGGTGAATTGGGGTTTAACGTCGTGTGTGTGTGTGTGTGTGTGTGTGTGTGTGTGTGTGTGTGTGTGTGTGTGTGTGTGCGTGCGCGCGCGTGTACGTGCGCATCGCTGCTTGTACTAGTCCGGACTAATGCCGATTTTATAGTGTTAGCCCACTGAGATACCATGCCGCAGTTTAAATACCCCACTCAGACACAGTATACTGACTCCGAGCAGACCAGTCCTTGTTTAAGCCCCTTAATACCGAGCGCCAGGCCAGGTAACAACAAGTACCATCTTTTAATGGTTTTGGGTAACTGCTGGCCTTCCGCTCTCAGGACAGACGCTCTATCCGCTCAGCGGAGGCAGTCTCGAGCAATGGGCAGCTTTATGTTGACGGATGGTCGAATTTATCTACCACCGGAACACGTAGCTGACAGATTCACATGGCTGCTGTGTGTAGATTGAATTTCCATGACCTTAAGAACAACTGCTGTTATAAACAGAAAGTTGGCCATGGTACCTTGACGCGGTGAACGTACACACGTGTGCTCACAATATCGACCACAGGTTCCCTTGGGTGATGTCCGGTCATGTTCCGGTCGAACCCTCTCTGGGTTAGGGTTAGGCGAACGCTCTCAGGGTTAGGGTTAGGTCGATCTACGCAATTGGGATACGATGACATGCATTAACCAAGTCACTACGCCTGACCACTCGATCTCGTTAGTCGCCCCTTACGACAGGCATAGGTTCATGGGGACCAATATTTTACCCAGAATAACCCCCCCCCCCCCCCCCCCCCCCCACCGGCTGATGTAAATGTAATATCCGTAGTAATACGAATAGTATATAGTTGTAAATAAATAATATCCATGTATTCATTGTTTCACATGTACATAATTCACAGTATTTAGGCAAGAAGGGACGTATAGCAAAAATCGACTCTGATGGCGACGTGGCCGTGTCTTTTGGTCTGAGGACGTGGTTGTTCAACCCTGCGTGTTGCGTACCGGCCCCCGGGGGAGGAGTGGATGACGTCACAGACACTGCTGGTCAAGATGAGACGTCAGCCGAGGAGCTTCTCAGTACGTACATTAGATTCAACTCACATCGTGGTGTCAGGGTATGAGATTTAACTTACATTGTGGTGTCATGGCATTAGATTCAACTTACAGTGTGGTATCAGGGCATTAGATTCAACTTACAGTGTGGTGTCTGGGCATTAGAATCAACTTACTGTGTAGTGTCAGGGCATTAGAATCAACTCACAAAGTGGTGTCAGGGCATTAGATTCTACTCACATCGTGGTGACAGAGCATTAGATTCAACTTACAGTGTAGTGTCAGGGCATTAGATTCAACTTACAGTGTAGTGTCATGGCATAAGATTTAACTTACTGTGTGGTGTCAGGGCATTAGATTCAACTTACTGTGTGGTGTCAGGGCATGAGATTCAACTTACAGTGTGATGTAAGGGCATTAGATTTAACTTACTGTGTGGTGTCAGGGCATTAAAATCAACTTACTGTGTGGTGTCAGGGCATTAGATTCAACTTACAGTGTTGTGTCAGGGCATTAGATTCAACTCACAAAGTGGTGTCAGGGCATAAGATTCAACTCACATCGTGGTGTCAGGGCATTAGATTCAACTTACAGTGTTGTGTCAGGGCATTAGATTCAACTCACAAAGTGGTGTCAGGGCATAAGATTCAACTCACATCGTGGTGTCAGGGCATTAGATTCAACTTACAGTGTGGTGTCAGGGCATTAGATTCAACTCACAAAGTGGTGTCAGGGCTTTAGATTCAACTTACAGTGTGGTGTCAGGGCATTAGATTCAACTCAAATCGTGGTGACAGAGCATAAGATTCAACTTACAGTGTGGTGTCAGGGCATTAGATTCAACTTACAGTGTGGTGTCAGGGCATTATATTCAACTTACAGTGTTGTGTCAGGGCATTAGATTCAACTTACTCTGTGGAGTCAGGGCATTAGATTCAACTTACAGTGTGGAGTCAGGGCATAAGATTCAACTTACAGTGTGGAGTCAGGGCATTAGATTCAACTTACAGTGTGGAGTCAGGGCATTAGATTCAACTTACTCTGTGGAGTCAGGGCATTAGATTCAACTTACAGTGTGGAGTCAGGGCATAAGATTCAACTTACAGTGTGGTGTCAGGGCATTCGATTCAACCTACTGTGTGGTTTCAGGGCATTAGATTCAACTTACTGTGTGGTGTCAGGGCATTAGATTCAACTTACAGTGTTGTGTCAGGGCATTAGAATCAAAATACAGTGTTGTGTCAGGGTATTAGATGCAACTTACAGTGTTGTGTCAGGGCATTAGAATCAACTTACAGTGTTGTGTCAGGGCATTAGATTCAACTTACAGTGTTGTGTCAGGGCATTAGAATCAACTTACAGTGTGGTGTCAGGGCATTAGATTCAACTTACAGTGTAGTGTCAGGGCATAAGATTCAACTCACAAAGTGCTGTCAGGGCATTAGATTCAACTTACACTGTGGTGTCAGTGCATTAGATTCAACTTACAGTGTGGTGTCAGGGCATAAGATTCAACTTACAGTGTGGTGTCAGGGCATTAGATTCAACTTACTCTGTGGTGTCAGGGCATTAGATTCAACTTACAGTGTTGTGTCAGGGCATTAGATTCAACTTACAGTGTGGTGTCAGGGCATTAGATTCAACTTACAGTGTTGTGTCAGGGCATTAGATTCATCTTACAGTGTGGTGTCAGTGCATTAGATTCAACTTACTGTGTGGTGTCAGGGCATTAGATTCAACTTACTGTGTGGTGTCAGGGCATTAGATTCAACTTACTCTGTGGTGTCAGGGCAAAAGATTCAACTTACTCAGTGGTGTCAGGGCATAAGATTCAATTTACAGTGAGGTGTTAGGGCATTAGATTCAACTTACACTGTGGTGTCAGGGCATAAGATTCAACTTACTCTGTGGTGTCAGGGCATAAGATTCAACTTACTGTGTGGTTTCGGGGCATTAGATTCAACTTACAAAGTGGTGTCAGGGCATAAGATTCAACTCACATCGTGGTGTCAGGGCATTAGATTCAACTTACAGTGTTGTGTCAGGGCATTAGATTCAACTCACAAAGTGGTGTCAGGGCATAAGATTCAACTCACATCGTGGTGTCAGGGCATTAGATTCAACTTACAGTGTGGTGTCAGGGCATTAGATTCAACTCACAAAGTGGTGTCAGGGCTTTAGATTCAACTTACAGTGTTGTGTCAGGGCATTAGATTCAACTTACAGTGTGGTGTCAGGGCATTAGATTCAACTTACTGTGAGGTGTCAGGGCATTAGATTCAACTTACTGTGTGGTTTCGGGGCATTAGATTCAACTTACAGTGTGGAGTCAGGGCATCAGATTGAACTTACAGTGTGGTGTCAGGGTATAAGATTCAACTTACAGTGTTGTGTCAGGGCATTAGATTCAACTTACACTGTGGCTTCAGGGCATTAGATTCAACTCACAGTGTGTTGTCAGGGCATTAGATTCAACTTACAGTGTGGTGTCAGGGCATCAGATTCAACTTACTGTGTGGTGTCAGGGCATTAGATTCAACTGACAGTGTAGTGTCAGGGTATAAGATTCAACTTACAGTGTGGCGTCAGGGCATTAGATTTAACTTACACTGTGGCTTCAGGGCATTAGATTCAACTCACAGTGTGTTGTCAGGGCATAAGATTCAACTTACAGTGTTGTGTCAGGGCATTAGAATCAACTTACAGTGTTGTGTCAGGGCATTAGATTCAACTTACTATGTGGTGTCAGGGCATTAGATTCAACTTACACTGTGGTGTCAGGGCATTAGATTCAACTTACAGTGTGGTGTCAGGGCATTAGATTCAACTTACAGTGTGGTGTCAGGGCATTAGATTCAACTTACAGTGTGGTGTCAGGGCATTCGATTCAACTTACTGTGTGGTGTCAGGGCATTAGATTCAACTTACTGTGTGGTGTCAGGGCATTAGATTCAACTTACAGTGTGGTGTCAGGGCATTAGATTCAACTTACAGTGTGGTGTCAGGGCATAAGATTCAACTTACAGTGTGGTGTCAGGGCATTAGATTCAACTTACTCTGTGGTGTCAGGGCATAAGATTCAACTTACAGTGAGGTGTCAGGGCATTAGATTCAACTTACAGTGTGGTGTCAGGGCATTAGATTCAACTTACACTGTGGCTTCAGGGTATTAGATTCAACTCACAGTGTGTTGTCAGGGCATTAGATTCAACTTACAGTGTGGTATCAGGGCATAAGATTCAACTTACTTCGTGGTGTCAGGGCATTAGATTCAATTTACAGTGTAGTGTCAGGGTATAAGATTCAACTTACAGTGTGGCGTCAGGGCATTAGATTCAACTTACACTGTGGCTTCAGGGCATTAGATTCAACTCACAGTGTGTTGTCAGGGCATAAGATTCAACTTACAGTGAAGTGTCAGGGCATTAGATTCAACTTACTGTGTGGTGTCAGGGCATTAGATTCAACTTACAGTGTGGTGTCAGGGCATTAGATTCAACTTACAGTGTTGTGTCAGGGCATTAGATTCAACTTACAGTGTGGTGTCAGGGCATTAGATTCAACTTACTGTGTGGTCGTGTGTTTGTTTTATCCTACATGTTTATATTAAGAGCCGACTAGAATGAGAATCGGATTACAATATGTGTCCTGGAAATGATTGTGATGATTATAATATTCTGATGATGTTGCTCATACTATCAACCACAGTTATGATTAACCGACATGATAATTAATTAATTGTCGATAATTCTATAATAATGTATGTGGTCAAAACATTAACAAATTCATACATATACAATTAACCGACCTAGTGCAAGGACGTGAGCATACAGTTCAGTAGGTAGTGCGATTGCTCCCAGTGCCCTGGTTCGAATCTCTAACATTCTCTCCCCCTCAGATCTGCCTGGTGCGCTGGCAAACCTCCTAGCAGGGTTAGTGATCATGAGACAGGCACAACAACACTCACGGAGGGAGGGGGTCGGGCTTCTGTTCAGAGCCATCTTGGAGGGCGACGTCAGTGACGTCAGAAAACTTTGCGAACACGACTCCAGTTTGGTGAGTAAAGAGTTACCGCATTTCAATAGCGTGTGTATGCTGATGGAAATACAGCTTTATAGATTTAGGTGTGTTTAGGTCCATGAGAACATATATATATTTTTAGAGACGGAATGTTGGTTAATTAGAACATATTTATTGCTAACTATAGGATGTATCTGAACAGTTCTGGTCCTGACTACGAAGGATGTATTGACCTTTATCACACTTTCGCCATCTTGGATCGAAAACGAGGCTTGGAGAGCATAGATCCATCAAGTGTGAGTCGCATCAGCTGATAGAGAACAGATAGCATGTTGTTGTAGCATGCACGACATTTCAAACAAACAAAAAATGGTATCCTCTGTATTTAATACAGAAGATATTTCACATTAAATCCTGAGGTCCAAATAAAATATGCCTGTAATACACTGGAATTAGCATTTTGCTGTCAGGATCTCGGAAGTGAATCGAAAGGTGCATTTTGAGATACGTATTTCACAGATATTATATTTATCATAACCTCGTCGGCATATAGGTACAATGTGACAGTACATTCAATGACAGAAGTTTTGTATCGTAAATGAACCGCATAACATGAAACAGGTCAGTGTACTTTTGCAAATTTGCTCAGTCAATGCGTGGCTTGGCGAACTCGAGATCGTCGATCATGTTTATTTCACCTTTCATAGTGGTGTTTGCTGCACAACGCACTGTCGTTTTGCCATGAGTCCAGTTGACAAAAAACACTTTTTCTGCTATGATTTCCATCTAAACATGTTACGATGTAAATGAAATTAGTTCACAAAATAACTCATGTGTCAAAATAAATATTCAGAAGGGGCGATAACTCTATTCAGTGTGTACAATGGCAGATGATACTTTACTTGTTCTTCAAACATCACTTATTTAACCGAGTATTAACGATTGAGATTGCACCGTGCACGACAAAAGCAATAATGTGTGAAATGTTTAAAATATGTTAAAACGAAATTTAAAATTGATAAATATAAATAATGCATGAAATTGAAGAAATATAAGATTTGATACAAATACCAACTTCTTGAACACCCTGACCTAATCCTATATGATGATAGGTAATTGTATATTAAAAGGAAGCTACTAATACATTTATCCTGAATAGTTTCATCAGATATGAGTACAGATAAAATAACAAAAGATGAAAAGGAATCAACTTCATTTGGTAATCAAGCCAAGATAAAATACATGTATCGGAACAAATTATGTTGGTGGAACAATCTGGATTTCTCATATTTAAATAAGAAAAACAAACCGAAATTTTCATGTCTTTATTTCTCACAATATAAGTTTTCAAAACTTAACATGGACCGGGTGTTTTTGTTAGTCAAAAGCACCTAATTAAATTCCAGGAGAAAATAATTTTCTTGCTTGTAAACGGATGGTACAATGTGTGAGTGAATAAGGCTTTTCACCTCCTCGTCCTATTTGAGTCAAATGTGACAGGAACACATGATTGAATAAATATGGCTTTTCACTTCCTCGTCCTTTGACAGGATGCACATTGTAACCAGTGTGTTACTGTCACCAGAAAGCTCCTGCAGACATCCGTCACCGGATATTAGTACTTCATTGTGTTGACTCGCTGGACTTAAAGCCTGAAATGAATAATTCAATAATATTGTAATAATATTTCTAGTTCCATAAATTTTTTTATAAACAATGCATATTCACCTTCTCTCAAAATATTGCTTATTTAGAAAATAACATTCTTGTATATTTTGTGTAAACAGTAAACACAACAGATGCATCAATTTAATGAGAGTGTACTACAGCTCTTTATATCAATGTCACACAGAAATTCACTCTTGTTTTAATGAAACACGTTTTGATATTTGTATTACCGGTATGTATTTAATCATGAAATACTTTGTTTAGTCTGACCATGCTGAAAACATACTTTCGCTTGAGTGAAATAAATAAGATTTTTATTAAAATCAGGTGAAATATCACGTTTTGTCACACCTACAGTCAGTCTGCCTCATTGACACTATGGTTTTCTGAGTAAGGTCATGAAGATCACAAAGAAATATAAGACTTGAATTTTTTTTTTCAAATGAAATGTTTATCTCTTCTTGTGGTTTACTAAAGTTGATATCTTGACTTGAAAATATTAACTTTGTCAGATCACAAGATGAGATAAATTCATGCTATCATCGTTATTTGACAAGGAAAACAAATTTCTTCTATGTATTTATATTTTTTTATATTTCTCGTTTTGATTGAATTATAAAAATTATCAAAATTATCACCCCACTTGACTTGACTGAAATAAACTAAAGTTCTAAAGATTGTTAACAATAGTAAACTATTACATCATAACAATATAATTATTGCAACTCGTACATATAAATTGATATGATTAATAATCAATAATACATGGCAATTGCTTGCACAAAAGAAATTATTTTGTTTTAAAAGTTTCAAAACATGTTTGTGGACATAAAACCAGATGGGTTTCACAATTAAACAAAGGGAATAAATAATTATGATTGCAATACGCATGGGAATTAAAAATAATTCTGTTTTTACTTTAAGTTTATAGTAATGTCAATATCAATTTATGCATTTGAAATATTTGAATACAGACTGTTAAAGAGTTAGCTGTTTCTGTAAATTATATAAAGATCACATGTAGATTGAACATTTACTGGCCATTAATTAGTTGGGTTATTGTTCATTTCGTGTCATGATTAATGTGGTACAGTAAAGTAAATATCATTTTGATAGAAATATTGTTTACAAAATTGCAGATCAAACTGTACTTTACTTCAAATATTTACACATCCTTTATGTAATAATTCAGTTGAAATATTACACCTCATGCTATCTAATCTGTCAACATTGAAAATCAAAATAACAACTGTTCACAATCACAACAGCACACGTAGATCTAGAGGTCTAATATTTTATTGGAATGCATTTGAGTCCATTACAATTTACGTCAATTACGCAAATGATGCAAAATTCTGATTTGTTACGGTTTTCAATTCTCAGTAGTTTACAGTTTGATACATTATATCAACATATCAATTTAGTTAGTTTCTGACATATATCTAGATATGGTCAAAATGTAAATATTTCGACTTCCAATACAACCCGCAAAGTTATTTAAACTAACAATAAATAGTTTGGCTTAATGGTGTGTAAACAATTAATTATTCTTTACAAGATCTCAGTGGCATTTGTATTAAGTCTGTTCAGCTACCATAAACTGCACTGGGAGTTACCAGGTGGTCATGAATATTTTAAATTGAAATCACAACAGAACGGCCAGACTCAAATTTATATCGGTAAGGCGACCAGATAACAGTAGAATAGTTTGTCAATGATAAGAATAAGAATAATGTTCAATACTTACGATAAATGTACCGGGATGGTTAAATTGTCACAGTTTGTCCCGATTGCATGCCTTGTTGACATCTCCATGTGTTTCATGTGCTATCCAGCCTTCACCTTCTGCTCTCCAAGCCTCGCTTTCAAACCGGAAGTAGCGAAGTGTGAAAAGGTCAATTAGTACACACTTAAAAGTATGTATGTATTAAGTATTCATTTCTTACAGGCTGCATTTGTACCCAATACACAACCAGCATAGTACTTCAGGCATCAAAGTGATTAGGTCTTCTTATGGGATTTAATCGGAAAAAAAAATTGTCTCTAAAAATGCTTGAAAAAAGTTATGCTTCAGACCATTGAAAAAAAAGAAATTATTATATAAATTGTCCCTGAAAATGCTTGAAAAAATGTTTTGCTTCAGACCATTTGCAAATAAAAGAAATTATTGAATAAATTTCCCCTGAAAATGCTTGAAAAAAAGGTTATGCTTAAGACCATTTGGAAAAAAGGAAATTATTATATAAATTGTCCCTGAAAATGCTTGAAAAAAGGTTATGCTTCAGACCATTTGCAAAAAAGGAAATTGCCTGCCACAAAAATTAAAGAGGAAATTATTTATCTGAATTCTCAATGACAAAGAAAACTGTGTTCCCAAAAATATGTCATGTGGTGACGTAAGGCTGGAAAGGTGCCATTGTGTGAATTAGGTCAGTCAAAATGGGTATCTGATTTATTCACTTGTTGTACTATACAAGTGGTGATTTCTTCACTTGTACTGGTCGAAATGGTGATTTCTTCAGTTATTTTGTTTGTTTGTTTGTTTGTTTGCTGTTTAACGCCGCACTCAGCAATATTCCAGCTACATGACGGCGGTTTGTAAATAATCGAGTCTGGACCAGACAATCCAGTGATTGACATCATGAGCATCGATCCACGCAATTGGGATATGATGATATGCATCAACCAAGTCAGCGAGCCTGACCATCCGATCCCGTTAGTCGCCTCTTACGACAAGCATAGTCGCTTTTTAAGGCAAGCATGGGTTGCTGAAGACCTATTCTACCCCGGATCTTCATGGGGAGACAAGCATGGGTTGCTGAAGACCTATTCTACCCCGGATCTTCACGGGTTTCTTCACATGTTCTGATCCAGGTGAATGCGGGCCACAAGGGTATCCACCCTGTCCACCTGGCCGCCCACGAGGGTAAACTGGACATGTTGAAGGTGCTGATTGACAAGGGCGCGGACATCAACTCCCCCGACAACGACGAGGACACCCCCCTCCACATAGCCACTGTGAAGTAGGTGGTCGTTTTCTCGATTGATACATTTAGGCAGCCCGATGATTTACACGCTGACGACCCTAAGTCCACAAAGCTAAAACTACGAACGCCGTGTGATAAAGCAGGTGTGTTGACACATTCGTAACGCAAAGATAGTTTTGTGGAACAGGACCTACATGACTTTCCGCCGGGAGAGCGGAAGGTCGGGGGTTCGATCCCCGGCCGCGTCATACCAAAAGACGTTAAAAGATGGTACTTGTTGGTACCCTGCCTGGCGCTGGGCCTTAAGGGGCTCGGAGTCTGTATACTGTGTCTGAGTTGGGTATTCGTGTTAAACTGCGACATGCTATCTCAGTGGGCTAAAACAAGGACTGGTCGGCTCGGAGTCTGTACACTGTGTCTGAGTGGGGTACTCGTGTTAAACTGCGACATGGTATCTCAGTGGGCTAAAACAAGGACTGGTCGGCTCGGAGTCAGTATACTGTGTCTGAGTGGGGTATTCATGTTAAACTGCGGCGTGGTATCTCAGTGGGCTAAAACAAGGACTGGTCGGCTCGGAGTCAGTATACTGTGTCTGAGTTGGGTATTCATGTTAAATTGCTGCATGGTATCTCAGTGGGCTAAAACAAGGACTGGTCGGCTCAGAGTCAGTATACTGTGTCTGAGTGGGGTATTCATGGCTGTTAAACTGCGGCATGGTATCTCAGTGGGCTAAAACAAGGACTGGTCGGCTCGGAGTCAGTATACTGTGTCTGAGTGGGGTATTCGTGTTAAACTGCGACGTGCTATCTCAGTGGGCTAAAACAAGGACTGGTCGGCTCGGAGTCAGTATACTGTGTCTGAGTGGGGTATTCGTGTTAAACTGCGACGTGCTATCTCAGTGGGCTAAAACAAGGACTGGTCGGCTCGGAGTCAGTATACTGTGTCTGAGTGGGGTATTCATGGCTGTTAAACTGCGGCATGGTATCTCAGTGGGCTAGCACTATAAAATCGGTATTACTCCGGACCAGTACAAGCAGCCACACACACACAGACACACACACACACACACGTGCATGCACGTCGCTATGTAAGTGCAATAATCTTGGACGCGACGTTAAACCCCGTTTCACCTCACCTAAATTATTTCCTACGTGTGCACACAATATTTGCTGTCCCAAGTTTGCTACCCCATTACACTGCACCAATGTAAGATCGGCGAGAGCGATTCAATTGGTGTTATCGACAGGTGCCTTCTCGTGGGGCACCACGTCTTGACCAGCATCCGGTCTCTTCAATACAGTCACGGCGTGTTCATACCGTTAATGTGGGTACATACAAGACTACATAAAGACGGGCTAGATTCGGGCTAGTTGGCAGCCATAGCAATTTTGATTCAGGTCATTTCTTGTCTAAAATTTATAACATATCATTGTAGTAGTTTATCCTATTACACAAAGAATAAGAGCCATTATCGAAAAACATAAATTGTCCCCAAAAGTCTTCAGACTGTTGGAAAAAAAGAATCGCCTGCCACAGAAATTACATTGTTGCAAGGCGTTTTTCTTTAAATATTTTAAGCTCGTAGTTTTAAATATAGAAAATAACTGTTTTTTCAGTGAAAAATCTAATATATCGATACAGTCCCCACCCAAAATATCAAATAGTCGGTCCCTTATGTTACCTAGAACTCATCTCCCATGAGTTATGCACAGCATCTGAATGCAATGGGACATTTTTAGAAGACATTTGTGACTTTTTATGCCCCGGCATATAATGAGGGGGTTATCTCGCAAAACGCCTACATGCCAAAACACCTACAGCCAAGTACCCCTACACAGAGTTAAAACAACAACGGGGTTTCACCTACTTATAATGGAACAGTCCCAAAGACTAATTAATCTATAAGAGTCCCTTCCTCCTATTCGCTGATGGTGATGATGATAAGATACTAGCTTTTGCTACAGACGAAAACCTCCAAGCACTTCAGTCAGCAGAGTACATCTACATGGATGGAACTTTCCGGCCTGTGGAACCATGTATACATTATCCATACAAGACACGACTCTACAACATACCCTCTATGCCTTACTGCCGGATCGTCAGATAGGTACATGTACCTACTCCAGACTTTTCCGATTGCTAAAGAATAAAGTTCAACAGACTCAACCGTCCTCTTGTCCCAGTGTGCGTACAAACTGACATTGAGCTGGCTGCTATTCGGGGTGTGGAGGCAGAATTCCCCGTTGCTGATGTCAAAGGATGCCTAAATTACAACCAAGCCATTTGGAGGAAGACACAGGACTTAGGACTTGCTGTTCCGTACAAAGAAGACCTTGAAGTGTGCAAGTGTAGAAGAAGAGATGCTGGACTGCCTCTGCTTCCACTAGCAGTTACTCAAGACACCTGGATCGAAGACATGGATGACACTCCCAGCGTTGAATTCCAAGAGCTGTTGAATTCAATGACTATGTGGTTGTCAACTGGAGCACGATTCCCGCTGCCATTGTGGAACCATCACTCAACGATAGGTCCGAGAACAAACAACAATCTGGAAGGATTCCACAGCACCGTGGACTACCTCATCGACATCCCAACATCTGCCGCTTCATTGACGTCATCAAGAAGGGAGAACATGCAGATCGGGCCAAGATTTCGCAGATCGACTTTGGTGCGGCCCCCAGGAGTAGAAAGCGAGTCTAACGAGAGGTAGAGAATCTTGTGCCGATTAAAAGAACATTTGGCCCAGGGATTAAAAACACCCATCCAATACTTGGATGTTGTTTGAAACTTGGCTAGTGTCTTATTGGGATTATCATCTGACTGATTAGTTCTAAACTAATTTGATTATTGGGATTATCATCTGACTGAATAGTAAAATAAAATGTATATAAATATTCTTGGGGTTATTCCATTAAAACGACAAAGGTAACAGGCAGGGGATAAGGTGTGCATTCAACTGTGAACTTTGTTGTAGGTGTTTTGGCATGTAGGCGTTTTGGGAGGACACCTATGAGGGGGGATATAATCTACCGGATTTCCGTTCAAAATCTCTTAACAAAACTTGACAGATATATCAAACAGATCTTGAAATGGTCCCTTTTGCCATTTAAATATTTGGGGCATTTTCATTTTTCTCCGTTTCCATGAAACAATTAGATTTGGTCTTGAGATGGGGTTGATGTCGTTTTCAGATCCGAGCTCGAAAATCATGAAATATTTTTTAACAAAACATGCGAGGCTTTATCAATCATGGTGCCTTTCTTTTGAAATGATTGGGAATATTTTTCCCCTGTTTCCATGGAGACAGATTGGACCTTGTCTGAAATGGTATTGGTGGTTTTGTGAGAGCAGAACTTAAAAGCCTTTAAATATCTTTATCAAGATTTGAAAATGTAAATAAATAAAAAAAAGACTCTTTGATCGGGTTGTGTGATTTATCTTTTCCTTTTGACAGTTGTCAGGAAGTAGTATCATAGAATAAACATCTGAAATGCAACATACCATTATATATATATGACTTGTGTATAAGCACATCTCTCAACATGTGCTCACTCCAATATTTAAAGAAACCTAAAATTTGAATTCCTGCCATTTGTAAATTAGCCCATCCCTTAAGTTCTGTGATCGCTGCTCGGTTGGCGCAATGGGCTTATATTACAAAAATGGGGGCTGGGGGATATCTTCATCTTCTGATGACTGTTGTTTTATGACAACAGAACGCCTCACAACAGCTTCAACCCTACTCCTGTCTGTAGAGACATTTTGTTTGTGACGTACACACATATTTGTCCACATATGACGTCATATACTAATTATCACAATTGTATATGATTACAGTAACTTTAGGTTTTGAGTATATATTCATTTTAATTTGCATCCTGTAGACAACACTCATGATACATATTTAATGTAGATTTTACTGTTTTGTCTAGTTACAGGCCATTTTGATAAATTTGCTTAAACCCTTTCTTCACCCATTGGCCAACATCTCCTTACATAGAGAGAGAGTTTATTGCAGTAAAGGGGCACAGGCCCATTATACAATACATATTTCATTGATTTTTTCAATTGAGCGATTGAGCCAAACTATATTATACATTGCACAATCTAAGTGACAATTAATTAATATTGAGTTGTTTACATCAGTTTTTCATTGACAGGAAAATATATTTCGCTAAGACATTTACAGTGTAAGCATTTTGTGATGACAGTAGTTGTTGGAATTTAAAAAGAGTTGGGTTTTGTATATCGTATTTCGGTAATAAACTTCTTATATCATTATAGAATGGACATATACAAAAATGCTATTTAGTTTCGACACAAGGTACGATACACAATGGACAGAATCTTTCACTCGCACTTGGGGGCACGGGTGGCCTAGTCGTCTAATACTCTGTTTATACGGCGAAAAATTGCACATATTCAAATTTGCACACATATGCAAATTTACACACGTGAGCAAAAGTATATTTGCTGTGCATTCATACGAAGTATAAGTCCCATAAGCAGATTTGGAGTAAATTGTCAAAACCATCCATTTCTGTCATAGCTATGGAAAAGATCAGACTGGAATGTTTCCTGGAATGGTTGTTCTGCAGCACTTTGAAGAGACAGACTGGCTAGAAAACTTCAGAATGAGAAAGGAAACATTGGATTTCATTTGCAGAAGACTTGAAGGTGAACGCTCTCCTTCCCAAGACACTGTTGAAGAACCATTGGGTGTCATAAAGAAGGTAGCAATTGCCATTTACTTGCTTGCAGAATACAGAGTCGGTAATCTCTTTGGTGTTGACAGCAATTGACAGCATAGGTGTTGATGATGACCTTGTGCCCCATCTGAGCATTGTGTATCGCAATCATGTCCATGACGTCCCGGGCTTCAGTCAGCGAGGACCACGATGCCCGCGTGTTTGCAAATTCCGATATTTACATTCAAGGTGATAATGGCATTCTTTTCCCCACATGGAACAAGAAGGTTGGTGATTCCAATATGCCAGTGGTACTACTTGGTGATGCGGCCTACCCATTAAAGATTTGGCTTTTAAAGCCTTTCTCCAACAGAGCCAATCTAACTCCTGCTCAAGCCACATTCAACTATCGCCTCAGCAGGGCAAGGATGACGATAGAGAATGCCTTCAGTCGTTTGAAGGGACGGTGGAGATGCTTACAAAAGCGATTGGACATTGATGTGGAGTTTGCTTGCATAGTGATTGGCTGTTGCAATGTCTTGCATAACATGTGGGAGTGTCAATGAAACCTTCAGGGATGAGTGGAATTACGACACAAATGATGACGCAGATGATGAAGAAGTGGGCATACAGGATGGAGGTGATGAACCTGTCCGTTGTGCAAAGACCCTTAGGGATTAAGTTGTTCTTCAAAACAATTCTCTTCCCTTAATCCTAAAAGACATCTCGTTTCCTCGTCGCTCCATGCAGATCCACATTTTTGGCCCTCATTTGGTTTTTTTCTGCTAGCCATTTTTGACGGTCTGGTCTGTTTGAAGTCTGGACATCAACTGGTAGCATTCTGACCAATGAGGATTAAGCGTTGCTAATTTGTATATCTAAACTGCATATACTCACAGGTTGTAGCAAATTTGCACCTAGTCCCAACTAGGTGCAAATTTACTCATATGAGTAAAATCTGCACATGAGTAAATGCGTCCATACGGTCAAACTTGCTCACATAAGCAAATTTGCAAATATGCAAAAAAAACACACGTGTGCAAATGCCGCCGTATCAACAGGGCTTAAGGCGCCGCGATTCGCTGTGCAGAGTTGCGTCCCTTGGACACGCCAGAAACCTATGATTGTGGGTTCGAATCCCGATTCGCCCCGATTATGTTTCTAGGTTTGTCAGCACCATACCCGTGCTCGTGGGTTTCACCGAAGTGGTAAACGTCTAAAACCTGCATCACTTCGGGCTTTCCTCCCACATTAAGCTGACACGCCGCGATATGACTGGAATACTGTTAAAAGCGGCGTTAAACCCAACTCACTCACTCACTCATTCGCACTTATACCAAGTGTACGTCCGTATTCAATCATAAGTTTATGGTTTGAACATCTAAATTTAATCAAAGCATTTCTATAAGGATGTGCAATGACAAGTGATAGGTATTCTTTAAATTTGAACAGACTTAACAGACTGGTACATTTTCATTTTAGAATATTTTGACAAATCCTCAAACCACATTTGGTAGTCAATCTCTTTACAACGCTCTTTAAACTCTGACAAAAAGGAAGTGATACAATTAACATTTTGGTTACATACAGAGTATTTGCCGCGAAGCCGACTTTAGAGTCAATACAATGGTATGTACATATGTTTAAATTAAATGATATGTCTCATATATTTGTTTGTTTGTTTCCAATATTCAAGCTATACGACGACAGCCTATAAATAATCGAGTCTGGATCAGACAATCCAGTGATTGATATTGTGAGCAACGATCCACGCTCATACGTCCGTCACAGGTGGCAGTGGACCTTTTGTAACCCGGGATTCCCACGGGGGTGTCTCAAATAATCTTATACCCTGTTCACATGCGCCTCTATACATATGTGTGTATATGTGCATACGTGTGTAGAGATACATACGTGAGTATACTTGTCATGTGAACGCGTTTACTCATGTGTGTATATTTACACCAGGAGCAAATTTGCATCATGTCTGGAGCAGGTGCAAATGTACATGTAAATTTGCACTGTGTTTATATGTTGCAATGTGAACGTTTATGTTAACGTAAGATGATGATCTAATTAATATCTGTTCTTTTACCAACACCAAACAAATTGTCAACAGTGGCCAATGTTTATACGTATATACAGAGTTGAGCGGACGGTGGTTTTTTTGTTTCAAGGAGTCAAACCTTTTCGTACAAATTAAATCAAACACTTGTTGCTTCACGCGAAAGTTTTCGGTGAAGTAACTCTCTTCTCATTCAACTTTGATTGGAAAACAACCTGTTTTGTGGTGAAAGTCGTAAACAGACTGACGAATGTGTGTGCCTTACCCAATTTACATACTTTATTTACACACCTAAGTTGATTTTCATGTGAACGCATAGTAAATTTACTTATACGCACGTATGTATAGTTATACATGTGTAAAATTACTTACGTTAGTAAATGTTGTGCATGTGAACGGGGTATTAGAGAAGCAACATGCAAGAAGACAGTGAAACATTGTTAAAAATACAAAAAGTTCTCTTTGGTTTGTATGCATTCGGAACACACAAGGGTAGAGAAAAAACGTATCTCGGAATTGTTATATTCTTTATAAGACTGATATTTGAAAAAGAGACTGCGTCAAGACTACTTGATACTGACAGTGTGTATATGTGTAGGTCGAATCCACATCGTAAGTCTATTAGTATATGGGGCGGTCGGGTAGCCTTGTGGTTAAAGCGTTCGCTCGTCACGCCGAAGACCCGGGTTCGAATCCCAACATGGGTACCATGTGTGAAGCCCATTTCTGGTGTCCCCCGCCGTGATATTGCTGGAACACTGCTAAAAGCGGCGTAAAAACCAAACTCACTCACTCACTATTAGTATATAAGGTTTAAATGTTAATAATACCGAAAAAGTATGTATGCTCATTAATCATTCCGAATCCTCATATGTCCTCATTCATGCTTCTTGTCCGAGTCGGGCGGTCGGGTAGCCTAGTGGTTAAAGCGTTCGCTCGTCACGCCGAAGACCCGGGTTCGATTCCCGACATGGGTACAATGTGTGAAGCCCATTTCTGGTGTCCCCCGCCGTGATATTGCTGGAATATTGCTAAAAGCGGCGTAAAACCATACTCACTCACTCACTCACTCACTCACTCTTGTCCGAGTCGACTACGACTCCGATGCCACTGTGCTCAGGCGGCGACATGTGGTGTTCATGCTATCGACCACTGGTTCGTCTGGCCCGCACCTGATTAACTACATGATATAGCTGGAATATTTATGACAGTGGCATAAAACAACATTCGCTCATTCAAAAATCCCGCTTTAATACAGACAACACAGCAACATCGCCGAATACTTGATACGTGCCGGCGCTGACTTGAACAGATTCAACCAGCGACATCGTCAACCCGTTCACAACGCCGCCTACATGGGGATGACAGGGGTCCTCAGACTGCTGGTGGCGAAAGGATGTGACGTCAACTCCCCGGTAAGTTAGGTATAGTTTGTTGTCACACTGATAAATACTTTGGGTTACAATAAACATGATTATCTCGAATAATAGCTTAACACGATGTCACAAAGGGGGCACGGGCTTTCCTCCCACATTAAGCTGACAAGCCGTGATATAACTGGAATATTTTTAAAAGCGGCGTTAAACCCAACTCACTCACTCACTCTAAAAGGCGATGTTTTTTCATTTGTGGCACCATACCTCGTTTTGTAAAAACGTAATCATATACAAACGCTTGAACGACTTATTGATCTGACGTAGATACATTCTCGGTAAAGGTTATTTCGAAAAATTACTTATTTCGAAGTCAGTCCGTTTATTCCTAATGGTACCCTGTCAAAAAAGCGGAATGTCAAACCGGAACGGAAAAAAATAATCCTTGAACGACCTACTGAGCCGAGATTCGAGGACTGCATCCCGTTTGGATATTGTGAAATGTTTTATCCAGATTCTCATCTTTTGTCTCCCACACAGGATCGAGACGGCGATACTCCAATCTTTGACGCCATTGGTAAAGACCAATACGAGGCTGTGGACGTCCTTCTGACGTCATCGAAGCTGGACCTGACGGTTGCCAACAAAAGAGGATTCACGCCTATTCACACGGCGGCCTTTAAGGGCTCGGCTAGGTATCGTGTGAAACAGGTTTCATTCGTCACCACTCGCCCATTTCCGTGGCCTGCCGGAAGACTCGTCCCCCTATCGATGAATGTTATGTGCGAAAATTCGACAAACCATACAGAATGCGCGTATGACTTCAAGTACTTCGGTCAAAGAATCATTCAGGAATATTTTTTATTCCACACGTCTTGCATCTTAATATATCCCTTTGATACAGTGAGACGTGTTCAATCAATATATACCGTGAGTCCCAATGTGTTTTCAATAGCATCTGGAATATATATGATATAAGGGAGAAATATACGTGAATCATTACGCAACGAGTTGACAATTTTTTTAGCTATGCCCGTTTGCGCTCAGACGGAACCTAGTCGCAAATATGGCCACGAGAGGTCACGAGTCGCTATTCGACTTGTCCCGGAATAACACGAGTTGGTCACGAATGAAACATGTCTATTAGAAACATACCAATACCTGCCTTCGCGGACAGAACTTAATTTAATAGGAGCCCATAGGGGCGAGCTTATCTGAGCCTCATCATGTAATAACTGTTGATGAGAGTAACGAGTGATGGGGTGTGCATTTCAGTTATATCACGGCGTGTCAGCTTAATGTGGGAGGAAAACCCGACGTAATGCAAGTCTCAGACGTTTACCACTTTCACGAAACCCACGAGAAGGGTGCTGACAACTCAGTATAGTAATGTGGGATTCGAACCCACGATCAAAGACTTGTCGACACATCCATATAGTCGAGAGAGCCGATTTGACAAAAGAGCAGTAAGCGTAGGGATGCAACATACCCACGTTTACCGTTTAACCAAAGCAGTTAACGTCCACGACCTGCATCCAGCTGACACGCCTGAAATAACTGAAACTCACTCCCTCACTGAAACACTGATCAAAGGAAAAGGGGAAATCAGGTGTTATGTAGGAAGTGTATTTATGTGCAGTATCATTTCTATGTATGTAAATAATATATCGAATCCTGTTTTTTCAAAGACCTCGGGACTATCGACTAATTGACTTGCCCGTAGTTCGGGATCAGTGTTTGTACCGACAAGGCCCATAAAGTCACATCAATATATACACGTATAGGGTCAGGGTAGGGGTCAGGGTCAGGGTAGAGGTCAGGGTCAGGGTTAGGGTAGGGGTCAGGGGTCAGGGTCAGGGTAGGGGTCAGGGACAGTGTAGGGGTTAGGGGTCAGGGTAGGGGTCAGTGTCAGGGTCAGTGTCAGGGTTAGGGTAGGGGTCAGGGTTATGGTTAAGGTAGGGGTCAGGGTCATGGTTAAGGTAGGGGTCAGGGTTAGGGTAGGGGTCAGGGTCAGGGTCGGGGTTAGTTAATGGAGTTCGACTTTACCAAGTTTCACTGCATTGAAAGAGCAACGAATCACACACATCAATATAAACGAACATCTGTTGCACCAGACTAGCTGAGAAGATTCTGGGTCGAAACCGTGGTCTGGTCAATCTGAAGAAAGAAGATGGCTTCACTGCGCTCCATCTTGCCGCCTTCAACGATCACGCGGAGGTCGCCCGCATCCTCATAAGCGTTGTGAGTAGACATACCCCGGGTTGGGGGAGAAGGGTAGGCCCCACTTCATCTAGCGTTCATGGAGTGGTGGGTAGCTCAATCGTTAAAGCGTTGACTCATCAAGCTGCAGAGCCGTGTTCGATTCCCCAACTGGGTACAATGTGTGGCTACATGCTGTCGTGCTGTGGTTCAGTTAGTGAATATCTACAACATGGCGATGGCCTCATGGATAACGCTCTGCCTTGTCCAGTCACGTCACCTGCAGACAAAATGTGTAAGTCCCTAAATTGGTACAAATTGTGAAGCCCATTCTTTGTATACCCCGCCATGATGTAGCTGGAATCCTGATGGCGGCGTAATGCAACACTCACTCACTGAATGTGTGTTTACTTTGCCAGGGCAGGGCGGACCTGAATGTTCAGGGCACAAAGGGGGAGACGCCATTACACCTGGCGTGTAGGGAGGCCTACCTGAGCCCCACACAGGTCCTGGTCAAGACGGGTGAGTTGGGTTGGGGTGAGTTGGGTTGGGGTGAGTTGGGTTGGGGTGAAACTAAGAAATGTGCCTAATTTAATCTAAACATCTAGGTATAAACGTTCATAGGGGCAAAATAGAGGTTGTATTTACTTTATATTATTTGTTGTCATAAGTCCGGTTGACTGAGCTGTGTTTAAAGATTTAAATTTAATATTAAGGCTTAAAAGTTCAAAAAGCCAATTTGAGACTTCACAGAAATCATCAGTTCACTCTCGATTATCTGTGATGGAGAATATGTCTAGGGTCTTTCTCATTATCAAATAGAGATGTAATACGCTGGATAATCGAGTGTGTGTGCGTGTGCCGTCACGTACATGCGTTTGCGCGCTTTGCTCAATTTCTAGGGTAAATTCAGCTTAACCTCGGCTGTACCATAACATATGCATTTCAGGAGCCAATGTGAATGTCAAGGACAACCAAGGTAACACCCCCCTGCACGTGCTTCTGATGGGGAACCAGGAGGGGGCCCTGGTGAGTACATATCCCCTTTGTTGGTGTGTTTGTGTGTTTATTTGTTCGTTTGTGTGTTTGTCGCTGCGCTCAACAATAGTCCAGCTACATGAAGGCTTCGTACGATAACACTCAATCAGCTGCTTCAGTCGCCTCTCGAGACAAGAACAGAATACTCGGGACCTGTTCTAACCCGGAGGCATGTTTTTTTCTGATGACATAGATAGGTACATATACTGACAGGTGAGGTGAGGCGAAACCGGGTTTAACGTCGCGTCCAAGATTATTGCACTTATATAGCGACGTGCATGCACATGTGTGTGTGGCTGCTTGTACTAGACCGGACTGATGCTGATTTATAGTGCTAGCTCACTGAGATACCATGCCGCAGTTTAACATAAAAAAACCACTCAGACACAGTATACTGACTCCGAGCCAACCAGTCCTTGTTTTAGCCCCTTAATGCCGAGCGCCAGACAGTGAAAGAACAAGTACCATCTTTTAACGTCTTTTTGTATGACGCGGCCGGGAATCGAACCGCGGACTTTCCGTTCTCCGGGCGGACGCTCTACCACTAGACCACGAAGCCGGTATATACTGACAGAGGAAAATAAGGGAATAGGTAGCAATCTTGGAGAAGATCGTGTACGTGTATGTCACGTGGCATAGAGATGAAAGCGATTTAATGTACTGTGAGGAGTTACGTCCCTTATTGCCTCTCCAGGATCCACTGATCGTAGATTCGAATCCTATATTCGCCGCTGCAATTTGGTGACTCCTTCAGGGCTCTGTTCGTGTTGTTTTACGCGGCTTTGTAGAAATATTCCAGCAACAACGACAATTAGTTTCACATATAACATACTACATTATTTGTTCAGCATTTACGGCTGAAAACAGTTTTCATTATTTTATTTTTTTAAACAAATCCCAGGCCCGACGTAAAATATCAATTAGTCGGAGGGGAGGCTTGATCGTGTTGTTGTGCGCAGGTCACCGAGAGTCTTCCCACCGTGCTATTTCATTTGTCAGCACTCGCCCCTTTCCGTAACCCGCAAGAAGACTCGTCCCCCTCTCGATGAATGTTATGTGCGAAAATACGACAAACCAATCAGAGTGCGCGTATGATTTCAAGTACTTCGTCAAAGAATCCCTCAGAAATAATTTTTGATTTTACATATGTCTTGCATCTAAAAATATACCAAAGACACAGTGAAATGTGTTCAATCATATTGTATAATTCCGCACGTCCCGATGTGCTTTAAAAGGCATCTGAAATATATATAATTTTTGGGGAAATATATGTGAACCATTACGCAACGAATTGACAATTGTTTTAGTTATGCCCGTTTGCGCTAAGACGGAACCCGGTCGCAAAAATGGCCACGAGAGGGGCACGAGTCGCTATTCGGCTTGTCCCGGAATAACACGAGTTGGTCACGAATGCGTGCTATTTATGATTCCAGTTGCGGATGTTGGTTGGACAGCCTCCGAAGGTTGACGAAGAAAGCCGAGTGCGCATTGCCTGTTACCTCCTGCAACACCAGGCAGATCTGACCGTGAAGAACAACAGTGACCAGACCGCTATGGACATATGTCGGAGTGAGAAGATCAAACAAGCGGTCCGTTCCTTCAGCCAGACAAGGTTCGTGTGACGCCGGCAACCCGCGGTGTCCTCCATTTGTGTAATGTTGTTTAACGCCGCACTCGGCAATATTCCCGCCATATGACAGCGGCATGTAAATTATCGCATCTGGACCAGACAATCCCGTGATTGATATTATGTTGGTTGGTTGGTTGGTTTGGTGTTTAACGCCGCACTCAGCAATATTCCAGCTATATGACGGCGGTCTGTAAATAATCGAGTCTGGACCAGACAATCCAGTGATTGATGTCATGAGCATCGATCCACGCAATTGGGATCGATGACATGCATCAACCAAGTCAGCGAGCCTGACCACCCGATCCCGTTAGTCGCCTTTTATGACAAGCATAGTCACCTTTTACGGCAAGCATGGGTTGCTGAAAACCTATTCTACCCCGGAATCTTCACGGGTCGATTGATATTATGAGCAACGATCCATTCCTTAAGGGTACCATGACGCACAATAAACCAAGTCACCGAGCCTGACGCTCGATCGTTTCAGTTGCCTTGCTTGGAAACGGAAGAGCCAGTGGGAAGTACCGCCATACAATCTCGGTCATCGATAGACATGTTACAATTTTCTGGACCCGTGAATATCCGGGCTAGAATAGGTTTTCACCGACTAACGGCGTAAGAGGCGCCTAACGGGATTAGGTGTTCAGACTCGCTGACTTGGTTGATGCATATCATCATATCCCAAATGCGTGGATCGATGCTCATGATGTCAATCTCTGGATTGTCTGGTCCAGAATCGATTATTTATAGACCGCCGTCATATAGCTGGAATATTGCTGAGTGCGGCGTTAAACAACACACAAAAAACACAATTTTCCCTTTTTCAGTTTTCAAATTATGAATCGAAACTTTGTCAAAATAGTTTTTTTAGGTATAGTCTGGAATTGAAGTCGTCAATTTGAAATGACTTCCGTAAGGCTCGAAAAGCTTCTTTCTGATTGGCTACTGGCGACTCCTTGTTGGCTATTTCATTGGTCGGTCAAAGTTGGCGAAAGGTCGTTCTGACGTGACCTGTAATGGGAGTCCTCAGATCTTTGTTCATCGGTAGCGAAGGTTAAAATCTGATTTTAATGAGATTTTGTTTGTCCTCCTAGACCAGAAGCAATTGAGGGCTGTAATTCTAAACCAGTTCTCAATTTGCTACGAATTGTAACGAAATAGAACTGGCAGAAAATGTAAACAAAGTGAAAATCTTTTGTCTCGTTCAAGCAGGACCAGCTACAAACTCTAAGGACTAGTAAAATGAAGTTTCCACTAATCCTATTGACTGGTTTAAAAAACGAATTTCCATGACTAAATGTTCTAGCCCTTTTAAATGACACTCCAGGGATATCACTAAATACTCCACAAGACGGCGTTAAACCACATTCACTCACGAACTACAGTTGCGCCTTCCGATCTCGGTCAAGCGGTACAAAGCAATCTTAGCGCAAAGTTTAAGGCCCTAAGTACTGCTGGAATATTCCAGAGCCCTATACAGTAAACTACGGTTATAACGAACTCAAAGGGACTACTAATTTTAGTAGTTCGTAGTTCGTTATAAGCATATATACAGCATAACTACAGCAAATAGACGGGATCAAAAAAGTAAGTTCGTTATATCCGTCAGTTCGTTATAAGCGTGTTCGTTATAACCGTAGTTTACTGTATTCATAAACGTGTGGAGCACAAAGGGCGCGTAACTGAGTGAGTAGGCTTTGCAAAATTTCAGTAATATTACCGACAGTGGACCTTAAGAGTCGTTAAAACATACGCTCGATCAGCCAGATACGTACTCCGTCGCTGCCGTCAGGGTTACGAACAAGGATCACCAGATTCTTCAGGCAACTTCTCCTAGGAAACATTCGTTGTACAAGAAAGATTTCTCTTCCAGCTCTTCAGTTGGTCAGGCATCACCGCAGGTCACAATGAGTTCACAGCAGGTCACACTGAGGTCAGACGACCGAGGCCCTAAGCTGTGCTGCAAATGTATGGACGTCCGCGCTAACGCCATCTACCTTCCCTGTGGCCATAAAGAGACGTGCCGGAAGTGCTGTGTCGGCGTCAGGACATGCGGCGCATGCGGGAGAGACGTCACGAGGAAGGTCACCGAAGGTTAGTTTCAAATACCAACACGGTGGCCATGTTGCTTAGTTTCCTGTTTAACTCAATACACGATCCAGGATTTTTAAAACGAGCGTGGATGGGTGGTTGTAGGAGCAAATTTTCTCATTCTAAAAACCAGGAGGGTGTGTTTTATTTGAAATTTAAATTGTTATTTTGTGTTTGGTTGGATGTGAGTGAGTGAGTTAATATGGTTTTACGCTGCTTTTAGCAATATTCCAGCAATATCACGGCGGGGGGACACCAGAAATGGGCTTCACACATTGTACCCATGTCGGGAATCGAACCCGGGTCTTCAGCGTGACGAGCGAACGCTTTAACCACTAGGCTCAATACTAGGGGTCTCAATACTGTATGTATACCTTCAGTAGGACAATAGGGCAATAATTCACATATGTAATTCATTAATTAGAAGATAGTTCATGGAGATTCATGCCGCTGGTACTCATCAAATATGAGGAGAAAACTGAAAGGTGTAGGAGAACAATTCGGGTCGTGTGATTATTTTGTGAATTTCTTTTAAAGTGACCTGTCATTTGTTATTCAGGGGGCCTGGGATTTTATCCCCAAAAATAAATCGACCCAGAAAATGCTTGAAAAAGATAATTACGCTTCTGTTGAAATGAAAATATTGTCTGCCACAAAACATTGTGCAAGATGTTTTTAAAAAAAATATATCAAATAGTCGGTCCCAAACAAGACCTATATCCAATGGGCATGTGAGTCCCGTGATGATTATGAGAACAGGTCCCAAGCAACCTGTTAATAATGCTAAATGGACAGGGTCGTCAGGCTCAGTGACTTGGTGGAGTGCATGTCATCGTTTATCAGGGGCGGTCGGGTAGCCTAGTGGTTAAAGCGTTCGCTCGTCACGCCGAAGACCCGGGTTCGATTCCCGACATGGGTACATTGTGTGAAGCCCATTTCTGGTGTCCCCCGCCGTGATATTGCTGGAATATTGCTAAAAGCGGCATAAAACCATATTCACTCACTCACTCATCGTTTATCGACGGCGTGGGTCGTCGCTCGTCATACCAATCACTTGATACTTGTCTATACTCGGTTACAATCGTGTGACAAACTGATAATGAAATATAAGGTTTTCATTGTTTTCACTGTAATTCTCAATGTCGCAGCTATGACTGATCAATTATTAATTTCACTTACAAAAAACAAAGATCAGAAAGGAATGTTTAATCATTATGCCGGCAGATCCTTATTTTTCAACATGTTGCTATAGAAACACACTTTGTTTCAGACGGAAACAGAATCGGAAAAGACTGTGTCATTCAATAGACCAGGGTAGAATCTACAGTCCTGTTCTTGAAAGCAGTGAACCGTCTCTGGCTTGGGATATAGTGAGTGAGTGAGTGAGTTGGGTTGAACGCCGCTTTTAACATTATTCCAGTTATATCGCGGCGTGTCAGCTTCATGTGGGAGGAAAGCCCGAAGTGATGCAGGTCTCAGACGTTTACCACTTCGGTGAAACCCACAAGCACGGGTATGGTGCTGACAAACCTAGAAACATAATCGGGGCGAACCGGGATTCGAACCCACAATCATAGGTTTCTGGCGTGCCCAAGGGACGCAACTCTGCACAGCGAATGGAATATAGTGCGTTTCAAGACAATATTCTTCATCGGTGTAAAACTAGGAATGTGTGCGTTGCTTAGCCTTGGTCCATCTTATAACCATGTAACACACAAGGACACGACAAGGACACGACAAGGACCCGACAAGGACCCGACAAGGACAGGACAAGGACCCGACAGGGAAACAACAAGGACACGACAGGGAAACGACAAGGACACGACAGGGAAACGACAAGGACACGACAAGGACACGACAAGGACCCGACACGTTCTGAGACATTTGGAGGTGGTCCTTTGTGGTAGTCGTTGTAACTGGGAAACTGACACCGTGAACACAGCGCCCATCCAGGAATGTGTACACTCTCGTCAAGTGAATTGTTGCCGGACCATGACTTCAAAAGCCTTGTTCAGTCAGCAGCCAAGTCAAGGACTGAAACGTAGTCGGTGTATCATCAGCTATCAGCACCAGACACCAAGCCTGGTCCCCAACTCTGTCTGTTGACTGTTATCAACGACTACCGTCCATCGTCGCTGTCTCAACCAGAAGAACCAACATTAGGAAAACAGTATTAAAGCCCAAAAGATCATGATAGACTGTCTGATTTCCGTTCTCAAATGTGACTTTCCCTTTTCGTGTTCTGAAGTTAGAGACTCTTTGATTGGCATTTCTAGAAGTTGGTAAGTAACAGTTAAGACAAGCTATTTTCATGTATGACTACTTCTTTATTAAAATTAATTAAATTAAGGATTTGAATAGCGCATTTTCAAATTAACAACTGCTCAAAGACACCTAGACCATGATTGACCAAGTCAAAGGTTCTCTTGAAGAGACTGGTTTTGAATTTCTTTTTAAAGCTTGTCAGATTTTGTTTCTCTGATTTCTTGTGTCAGATTGTTCAATAGCAATGGGCCAGCATGTTGAAATGACCTATCGCCATCTGTTTTGTGTTCCGTGACTTTGGCACCACTATCAGATGATGGTCTTTTGATATTGTATAATGTCACTTTATCAATCATTATCCTATTTTGTTGTTAATCCCTGCCATGAATTCCTCATGTTGTTTGTGTTAATCTTTACTAGACGTATATAAGTCTGTACTGTGCTGTCTTACTTCACTCTTGCTTGACATATGTATAAGGATCTATACTGAAGTAGTCATCCTTACAAATATCATGTCTGCCGTAGGAACTCTGAAGCAAAGTCACTACTTGACCAAGGTCGAGGACCTTACTTTAACAAGCACTTGACTTAAAACATTTCTTCCTTTTTAAGCTTAAGGCATTTCTGTTTGCCACTGTAGGCAATATCTGTATAAATGATTTGCTACTACGTATGTTCATTAATGTTCATTTTCTTTGTTTACAAAGTCCTAGCAACTATTCTCGCTGGGTTTGCGGGATAGCCTTGTACCGTACCGGACGCGGTGGGTCATATCACTGGTTGAGAGATCTGGGCAGGATTATTTACAGACCGCCGTCATGTAGCTGGACAACACACCAGTGAACATGTGAATGTGTTCCCTCTGTGTGTGTGTTTTGTTTGTTGTCGCACTATCGTCCAGCTTTATGACGGCGCTCTGTAAATAATTGAGTCTGGACCAGACAATACAGTGATTGACATCATGAGCATTGATCAACGCAATGTGGGTGCGTTGACATGCATCAACCATGTCAGCGAGCCTTACCACCCGATCCCGTTAGTCGTCTTTTACCTACCGATTCTAACCCGGATCTTCATGGGTCTCTGTGACATATGTTTGAGGGTGGCAAGCATCGATTTTTATAGTTTACTTGGGACTGTTGAAACTTCAATTAACTCATACGTGGTGAAGCCAGTTGTTATATTTCTAATTGTAATGATAGTTCACGAAGACACACACACCACACCACCCTTGGTATACTTCGTTTCTATCCAAAAGTGAGTGAGTGAGTGAGTGAGTTTGGTTTAACGCCGCTTTTAACAGTATTCCAGTCATATCGCGGCGTGTCAGCTTAATGTTGGAGGAAAGCCCGAAGTGATGCAGGTCTCAGACGTTTACCACTTCGGTGAAACCCACAAGCACGGGTATGGTGCTGACAAACCTAGAAACATAATCGGGGCGAACCGGGATTCGAACCCTAAATCATAGGTTTCTGGCGTGCCCAAGGGACGCAACTCTGCACAGCGAATCGCGGCGCCTTAGACGATTGGGCCACCCGTGCCCCCTTCTATCCAATAGGTTTAAATGATAATCATATGAGAATATACACTGAGAACTAGGTCTACCTCGCTCCTCGATGTGCAGAGAAAGCCAGAAACCAGGTACGAATCTCGATTCGTTCTGATTATGTTTCTAGGTTTCAAAGTGATAAACGTCTGAACCATGCATCATGTCTGGATTTCCTCCCACATTAAGTTGACAGGTCTTGATACAACTGGAATACTGTTCAAATCCCCGTTTTACCCGACTCACTCACTCACTCACTGAAAAAATGCTTATGCGACATAAAATCTGAAGTCACTCACTAAAGTTCGAGGTACAGATCCTAATAATACAGTAAACTACGGTTATAACGAACTCAAAGGAACCACTAATTTTAGTTTGTAATAACAGTTGTTCGTTATAAGCATATATCGAATAGTTATCATTGTTAATAAATTATTCTAAGAATACTACCTCTATTACATCTCAGCCATTAATCCTCTATTTTGGCTTCATTCACACAAACTAAAAGTTTCAGATTTTCAACAGATGTCCTCTTCACTGTCAATTACGCACAATTAGTTGCCGCCAAGTAGTCTCGTAACTTCCCACGCCATGACGTCACAATGGCGGCCATATCACTTTTTCCCCTCATCTCCTGCTAGAGGTAGATGAATTTGGGAGGTGGGATGGAGTAATTCGAATGTAATAGTGGTAGTATACTTAGAATTGTTAACGATCATAACTATTGTTGATAATTCTTACGAAACTCCTACCTCTATTACATATCTGCCAGAATATATCCCGGTGGGATCTGCATCTAGTAACTCCCTGTGTAATTGACAGAAATCCTCTTCTGGAAATCTTAATGTACTGATTCTAATCCAACTAAGATAATTTTCCTCTGAAATTCCCCCTGAGGACTTAAAAATCAGAAACTATGTCATTAATCAGTCAAATATGTGATATTATCACTAGTTTTACCACTATGTTTGCTGGTTTTGATCATAATAAACCTGGATTAGTGAACTATAATACCGGCGATTATGTCACTTCCGGTTATGACGTCACTTCCGGTATGTCACTTCCATTTTTTTGGTAGTGACGCCTCTTTAGGTCTATTTCTATCCCAAAATCGTCATTTCCTGGTTAGGTCTTTGTTCAGCTATTTCCGGTGCTGACGTAACTTTCAGGTTTCGCTGTCACTTCCGTAATGACGTCACTTCCTGTCAACGGTGATAGATGCCATTTAAGGTGCTTCTAATCCATCTTACACCTAATAAGCAGAGTAATCAAGGGTGTGTACTTCATCCATCTAGCCTTTGTGATATCCTTGTTCGAAATGGTCTTAGAGGATAGAAATAATCTCCTTCGATGGCGTCTATGTGGGTCTGTAGCCGAGAGAAAGAACTTGAGAGCTCTGATTGGACATAAGAGTCTGTCTGGTTGATCAACTGTTGGTCCCTATGCTGAGATTGTATAGTGTCTATGGCCCAATGGCTATGGCTAGCAGAAACAATGTTTTCCTGGCTTTTTTAAGTTGGGTAGCCTTCACCATGGGTTCGTAAGGTTCCGTTAACAGTGCCGATAAAACCACGGATAGATTCCACATGGGGAAGATACGAGGGGTCCTAATATCTTCTAGTAGAAGGGATTTTTGGCCAAACATCCCGGCCTGACCGCACATCCCGGCCTGACCGCACATCCCAGCCTGACCACACATCCCAGCCTGGCCACACATCCCACACACCCCAGCCTGGCCACACATCCCACACACCCCAGCCTGGCCACACATCCCACACACCCCAGCCTGACCACACACCCCAGCCTGACCACATATCCCAGCCTGGCCACACATCCCACACACCCCAGCCTGGCCACACATCCCACACACCCCAGCCTGACCACACACCCCAGCCTGGCCACACATCCCAGCCTGGCCACACATCCCACACATCCCAGCCTGACCACACATCCCACACATCCCAGCCTGACCACACATCCCACACATCCTAGCCTGGCCACACATCTCAGCCTTGCCACACATCCCACACATCCTAGCCTGGCCACACATCTCAGCCTTGCCACACATCCCACACACCCCAGCCTGACCACACACCCCAGCCTGACCACACATCCCACACATCCTAGCCTGGCCACACATCTCAGCCTTGCCACACATCCCACACATCCCAGCCTGGCCACACATCTCAGCCTGGCCACACATCCCACACATCCCAGCCTGGCCACACATCCCACACACCCCAGCCTGACCACACACCCCAGCCTGGCCACACATCCCAGCCTGACCACACATCCCACACATCCCAGCCTGGCCACACATCCCACACACCCCAGCCTGACCACACATCCCACACATCCCAGCCTGACCACACATCCCAGCCTGGCCACACATCTCAGCCTTGCCACACATCCCAGCCTGGCCACACATCTCAGCCTTGCCACACATCCCGGCCTGGCCACACACCCCAGCCTGACCACACATCCCAGCCTGGCCACACATCTCAGCCTTGCCACACATCCCAGCCTGACCACACACCCCAGCCTGGCCACACATCTCAGCCTGACCACACATCCCGGCCTGACCACACACCCCAGCCTGACCACACATCCCAGCCTGACCACACATCTCAGCCTGACCACACATCCCAGCCTGGCCACACATCTCAGCCTGACCACACATCTCAGCCTGACCACACATCCCACACACCCCAGCCTGACCACACATCTCAGCCTGACCACACATCTCAGCCTGACCACACATCTCAGCCTGACCACACATCCCACACACCCCAGCCTGACCACACATCTCAGCCTGGCCACACATCCCAGCCTGGCCACACATCCCGAGTTGCCTCATCAGCAACAAGTTGCAGGGAACATACTATGTTTCCTAGCATTAGTAAGAATAGCACAAAGACAAGTAATGGAACAAAAGAGTTTAATTCTTATATTAAAATGTAGTATTCAATAAATTAACAACATTGGCAATGAAGGACAAGGCATTAAATAATGACAGCAATGATCAGATCTTTGTCAGACAGCAAGCTGGCAAGTATTTATAATTAATAATGATAATAATTTCTTATATATTTATTCCTCGAGAAAGCTTTACCTTCATAAATGCCACAGAAATCAGTGCATATCATTGGAGAAAGGGAGAAGTCCTTATTAATCAAGCATGCGATACGTAAACCAGGAAACGACTTTTCACACCTTGGAATCCAAATCAGACCAATTGAATCTCAAAACACACTTGACAGACATTATTCGATTAACTGACATAAACATTGATCCAAAGCTCACAGACTCCTGTCAAACAATTAGTAATGGGAAGTATTTTGGTATAATATTCAACATGTTACCAGAATAAATATTTTCCAAAATGGCACACCAAAACAAGGTGTTGTTTCTCAGAATTGTTTTATATACCTTCAAAACACTTTTAGGTTTGAGTTCGGTGTACAGAATGGGTGGGGCCACTATTACATGAATATATGTTGTCATGTAGTGACAGTTACCTCCCCTTAGTGTGTACAGGAATTAGAAAAACAAAACTGCAGCATGAGAGAGAAAAGGGCCGAGGTAGAAACGAGACGCAAAAGACCTAGCATGACCATGGAAGCTGAGAACTGAAGAGGTGGCAGTAGGTGACCAAGGAAGCAAGGCAGGTGGTGGGTGCAGGGCTTGTGCTTCCCTCAGCAGTCTGGCATTAAACCCTAAGGAAGTATCAAAACCTAACACTATAAAGCCTGATAAGGCCAGGGGCAGTAACTCTGTATAGCGAGCTGCAGCATGGTGACCACAGGGCCAATAGAGTGTGAGTTTCCACAGGGGCAGTAACTCTGTATAGCGAGCTGCAGCATGGGGACCACAGGGCCAATAGAGTCTGAGTTTCCCAAGGGCAGTAACTCTGTATAGCCAGCTGCAGCATGGTGACCACAGGGCCAATAGAGTCTGAGTTTCCCAAGGACAGTAACTCTGTATAGCCAGCTGCAGCATGGAGACCACGGGGCCAATAGAGTCTGAGTTTCCCAAGGACAGTAACTCTGTATAGCCAGCTGCAGCATGGTGACCACAGGGCCAATAGAGTCTGAGTTTCCCAAGGGCAGTAACTCTGTATAGCCAGCTGCAGCATGGTGACCACAGGGCCAATAGAGTCTGAGTTTCCATAGGGCAGTAACTCTGTACTGCCAGCTGCAGCACGGAAACTTCAGGGCCAATAGAGTCTAAGTTTTCCAAGGGCAGTAACTCTGTTTAGCCAGCTGCAGCATGGAGACCACAGGGCCAATAGAGTCTGAGTTTCCATAGGGCAGTAACTCTGTACTGCCAGCTGCAGCACGGAAACTTCAGGGCCAATAGAGTCTAAGTTTCCCAAGGGCAGTAACTCTGTATAGCCAGCTGCAGCATGGTGACCACAGGGCCAATAGAGTCTGAGTTTCCAAGGGCAGTAACTCTGTATAGCCAGCTGCAGCATGGAGACCACGGGGCCAATATTGGAACCTTTATTTGCAATTGTGAAGCCAGTATGCTAGGATTTCTAGCTGAAGGCATGTGATTGACAGAATTTTCTTGTGTCGTGATGCTCCTAAAGTTATATAATGATGCAGTGTCAACTCTCTAATCATGAGCTCTGAAAAGCAAGCGACCTTTTAAAGAAATAAGCCCATTGTTGTGGAATTAGGCATCTTTCAAATGCAGAGAAAAATAAAAACAAATTTCTGACTAGTTAATACTGCAGACAATATCTTTATCTTAATAATTGATAATGATAATAATGATAATAATAATAATAATAATGATAATAATAATAATAATATGAGGTCACTTGTATTGAGAATGTTCTATGTATATGAACCATTTGGAATGGCACATCCTCCTCAGCTTCCAGCTTCTGGCACACAATAGCAAAAAGATATGAGTGTCACGGACCAACTGGTTCTTATTTGGGAAAGGATTAAAAGGTGTCTATCTGTGAGATAGATACTTGATAAAAAAAGCAACAAAAATCACCAATGTGCCTATCAAATAGGCCAATAGGGCCCGTAAGTAGGTCACGGGACTATGCGAGACTTACGGGCCCTACAACAGGAAACAGTCCTCCACAGAAAACAGTCAATCATGTGCAGACTTCACACAGTCTACCTGGTGCAGATTATGACAAGTCAACCCCCAGCTAGCACTTGTGGAAAAGGTTGCTGACAGTGGATAGAAACATTAAAACATCTGGTATATTAAACATGTATACAACACATGCATAATCTACATCACAAAAAATATATGCTGATAATTATAAACAATTTTGCATCATTCAGTTGATTAAACCACTTTTCAAATAGAAAAGTTATATTATGTGTGTCAGTATTTGTCTTTCTATACATTAAAACCTTGTCATCATATCAAAAGGTTATTTTGGATAATCTAAATATGAAGAGACAAGAAGTAGTCCTCAAAAGTCATAGCAATGAATAAAGAAGTTGTTATCTATAAAAAGTCTTTGTGTTCTTCCAACTTCTAAAAGCCTTTCAAGCATGTAATTAAAAAAATTAACCATTTAAATTTCTAACACTGACTATCTAGCCTGATAAGGCCAAGGGCAGTAACTATGTACTGCGAGTTGCGGCACAAAGACCAAAGGGTCGATAGAGTCTGAGTTTCCAAAGGGCAGTAACTCTGTATAGGTACCCAATTCAACTGCACACTTTAACATGATACAGCGACAAAAAGACCAATCTGAACACACAATATGCACACTTCTATTTTAACAAGTAGAGGCAAACATCTACAACTAAACAAATATATGAATATACAGCAAAACCCTGTCAGTCCACAACCCTGCAGCATACTGTCAACTGACACACAGGACAATGCTTCCCAGACATCGGTTACTCCTGAAGGTTCTTCCACACAATTCCACTGGCTAAGGCACTCTGAATAAACAGGGTTTTACTGTACACAGGATCATCTCAAAGACAATTTACAAACGACAAATATTCAACTATGCAAAGAAAAGTGGCCATCGCTTACTACAGGTGATATGTGTGAGACTGATTGACAAGAACAGGTGACTTCACCCTACAGGAGTTAATTCCTGAAAACACAGTGGAATCTATGGCACTTAATTTGACCTGCAAATCAAGATGACCGGAGTCAAACTGAATCAAACTCCTGAAACTACTATATCACATTTCGTTAATTAATTTTCTAGCATAACTAATTATTGCTGTAAAACTTATGGCAAACTAGGATTGATAAAATACTCTTGGTTCTCAGGTCTTGGATCAGTAAACACCCCTGCATAATAGCATTTCATTTTTTAAAACACACGAAAAAATTGATGAGATAATTCTATTCACAAACAGGTGAATTTTTTCAAATTTAAAGGACGCTATACATCACAAAATTTTCTGAATTCATCGTGGGAGCTGGGTTTATTTGAGTTACAACTGTTTGTCTGCTGAACAAGAAGAAAGCCCAACCTGATGCCAACGTGGGCATGTACAGAGGTGAACCTTAAGCACAGGTATTTACTGATGGACTATTGATCATCATCGGGGCGAGTCTCGGATCTCCAACCCACATCCTGGTGATCCAAAGGGATGCAACTCTGCATAGCTAATAGATCCCTGGTGCTGACCATGCCTCCCTCACTGCCTGTGAACCAAGACTATTGTCCTTCCACTGCCTTGAATGAATTGTTGGGACTTGCAAGAGTTGTGTTGAATTAAAACATGAACACTGTAGTCCTACATCATGCTGCGTGTGATGAAGAAAATGTGCTGATGGAATAAAAGTGTGTTGGAGATACTGGGCGCTGATGCCCTTGCAACGTTACAGCGCTAGTATGAACAAAAGGAAGTAGGACAAATAGACATGCTGATCAAAGACGCTTGTCAGAAAGGCAAAGGCAAATTGCTTAAATCATATTACTGATGTGTATAAATTAATAGAACATATAAACTTAGATAATGTGTAACCTATCAAGGTCAATACATGGTGCTGGCCCGAGAGTCAGCTGCAGGTATTGCGGCCAGGCACATAGATGTAAAGGACGTAAACGTAGCCTCAGTAGCTTCTATCTCAACTGTGGAGCACTTTTTGTAAACATTCACTTCAATTATTAAACCACATGAACAACAAAAAAATGGGTTCAAATACAAACAAATGATTACTAGTTTGAAAATGTGGTCTTATTTCATTATCTTGATTTCAAGCGACACAAGATTTGGAACACATAATTTGTACAGAAAGTTATAATCATGTCCATTACTTAAAAAATTCACATAGAAAAATGTATGAACACACAGGTTTGGCACCTCTGATGTCTGACTAGACAGGGATCTACCTGGACCTGCTCGAGGCCATGTTCAGCCCACTCAAAGCAAAGGTCAGCAGCAATTCCGAAACTGAATCCAACATTTCCCAATGGACGTAACTGCAGACATGACTAATGTTATGGCTTTGTAAAGTGACTTGTATTACCAATAAAGACCAATAGGCAGGAAGATGTTTTAGCGCTTACTGTCACATTTCTGCATTGAATGTAATGTTCCAAATTCAACATTAAAATTACTCTGAATTTCATAAAATAGGAACGTTTGGAAAAAAACAAGATTTTTTACCAATTGCCAGCCAAGGGCATTTAGTTCGGACTCCTAGTCAAATTGCCTAGATAAATCCCTGCTAGTTTTGCCACCTTCCCAAACTGAATGTGCCAGGACACTCCACATGCTACAGATCTACGAGTTGAAAGATTGTCATTAATCATGTGCATAGTATAAAACAAACAACAGGACGAGGTTGAATGTCATACCCTTGGTCCTTCTGTGTCCTCTCCAGTATATAACCTGCATCCCCTACTTGGTCATCCTGCGCCCTGCACGATCTAATATACCATAGTCCTACATAACAGGGCCAACTAGTTCACACGCTCTTATACAAATGATGGGAAATATATGTCCCAGTACATACACAGTGAATCAATGATGTGGATACTGAATGATGTCATGCTGAAAACATCAGACAATTAACAATGGATTTCAATGACACTCCTCAATATGAGAAAGGCATTATACTATAGCTCATTTGTTACATATATCTAAAGAATTAAAAACCCAAAGTCTCAAAGTAGGTAAAAACAAAGACATTTGTTAGACTGTAAAAGATAAGTGATTCCTTAGCCCTACACTGATGGGATCTCAGAACCTAGAACCGTACTCGCTGTACGAAGAACCCAGCGCCAATAAGTGCTTCCATAGACCTATCTGTAAGTAAGCTTTATCTGCACCCCCTCAGTAGACTGAACATTTGCTCGACAATCCATATTTTCTTGTGCATAGTAGTGCCTAGTAACTATTATCAATGCAACATTTTGTTTCATGGACTTTTAAACTAAGTTTCTCCACTACCACCCGATCTCAGAAAACAAATTGATTTGTTTGTTGATTTGGTTGTAATAAGTGAACCCGTTGTAAATTTTCCAACTGCCTATAGTGCTTATTACAGCAAATATGGTATATAAATTCAAAGACTGCTGACAACTGACCAAATGGTGATCAGATTCCTTGTCTGAATCTATGCACAGAGATTCACAGACTGCTAACAAGTGACCAAATGGTGATCAGATTCCTAGTCTGAATCTATGCACAGAGATTCACAGACTGCTAACAAGTGACCAAATGGTGATCAGATTCCTAGTCTGAATCTATGCACAGAGATTCACAGACTGCTAACAAGTGACCAAATGGTGATCAGATTCCTAGTCTGAATCCATGCACAGAGATTCACTGAGTGCTAACAAGTGACCAAATGGTGATCAGATTCCTAGTCTGAATCTATGCACAGAGATTCACAGACTGCTAACAAGTGACCAAATGGTGATCAGATTCCTAGTCTGAATCTATGCACAGAGATTCACAGACTGCTAACAAGTGACCAAATGGTGATCAGATTCCTAGTCTGAATCTATGCACAGAGATTCACAGAGTGCTAACAACTGACCAAATGGTGATCAGATTCCTAGTCTGAATCTATGCACAGAGATTCACAGACTGCTAACAACTGACCAAATGGTGATCAGATTCCTAGTCTGAATCTATGCACAGAGATTCACAGAGTGCTAACAACTGACCAAATGGTGATCAGATTCCTAGTCTGAATATATGCACAGAGATTCACAGACTGCTAACAACTGACCAAATGTTCAGTACCTAGCTGAATCTATGACGGTTTTAAGCAAAATGGTCTTGGTTACAATTAACAGCATTAATCTTTTCAGCCAAAGGCTTTAACTTTGACTCCATGTATAATAAACTGCTCTTCATATGCCAGTGTCGTGGCCTGTATGCAGGTGCTTGTAAGAACAGTCTGCATACAAGGAAGGTCCGGTATTATGTCAGAAACATGCAGAATAAAATACAGACTGAATGCAGACAGTTAAACATTGCACTTAATACCCTTCTAATCCTAAGTATCTGTCAGTGAGGTTTACTGTAACTATGACAACTAAAAACTGGTAAACAGCATCAATGTTTGTCCATTAATTCTCTAATCGTACTCTGTGCGATATCCATGGTTGTATAATGAGAAGAGTGACATGTCCTAATAGAACACTGATCATATAGGTCCTAATAGAAGAGTGATCACATAGATCCTAATCTCTCACACATTTACCAAAGAAGCTAATCCTGATGCAAACTTGGCAGTCTGTCACCAAAAATATAAAATACGGAAAAATGAATAACTGCATTTATCAGTAGTTTCCTCAAATTCTACGGCACATTCATTTCAGAATATTATCTTACACTGATGGAAGGGACTATAGGCACAAACAGACATTGAAAGTTCATTTGGCTACACACTTCACATATCTTTGTTTCTTTGACCACACTGTCCATGGTAAATACCTAGTTAGATAGTCCTTGTATGTGAGACGTGTGAGGCTACATCTGTGACAACAGGGGCTTGCTGCTACGTCTGTGACAACAGGTGCTTGCTGCTTCATCTGTGACAACAGGTGCTGTAGCTACATCTGTGACAACAGGTGCTTGCTGCTACCTCTGTGACAAAAGGAGCTACATCTGTGATAACAGGTTCTACATCTGTGGCAACAGGTGCTTGCAGCTACATCTGTGACAACAGGTGCTGCTGTGTCAACAGGTGCTTGCTGCTACATCTGTGACAACAGCTGCTGCTGTGACATGTGCTGCAACATCTGTGACAACAAGTGCTTGCTTCTACATCTGTGACAACAGGTGCTTGCTCCTACATCTGTGACGGCAGGTGCTTGCTGCTGCATCTGTGACAACAGGTGCTTGCTCCTACATCTGTGACGGCAGGTGCTTGCTGCTACATCTGTGACAACAGGTGCTTGCGCCTACATCTGTGACAATAGGTGTTTGCTGCTACATGTGTGGGGACCAATTTACACACAAACATGCCAGTGTTCCCACCTAACCCCATTATGTGTGAAGATGCATACTTCTAAATGTGAACACACTACAGTAAAACACAGAGATTCAACCTAAAACACCATCAGGAAGAAACCCAGGATTATGCATGCCTCAGAGGTGTACATTAAAAATCTAACATCAATCATGGCCTCAATCATTGCCAAGCTAAAATAGCACTTCAGGTACATAGCTCAACACCAAATTGCATAACGTTTGATATTTTAGGATTCCTCAGAGACATCTGCAGAGTGGACAAGCACAGCAGGTAGAGGGGACTTCACCAACAACATGGAGTACATTTACTTTGTATTATCTTCTGTGTGATTAATACCTTAAGGATTATCCTCAGCTTAATCCAATCACCACTGGTGGATCCGGAGGGAGTTGGGGGATGTGCACCCCATTATTCGACTCCCATCAAGCGTTCATGACCATGATTACAGCATGACATGGGTCGCGTGCACATCCCTCTTGTTCCTAACCCTGGATCTGAAGGTCTAGCTTCAAGACACACACACAAGGCAAAACCACCTCGAGTTAAATCAAACTAAGTTTCAAAACATTGTATCTGTATACTATCTCCATCCTTGATAATCCAGGGTATTATATCTCCATTCCAAAAACCAGGACCCAACCGCTACAATCATCACCTTAATATCGTTTAGTGCCTGATTCAAATTACATGACACTAAAAATAGCAGTTGAATCAAATTACAAACATGTGTAAGAGAAATCCCGTGCTAAGTTGGTGCTACGAGAGCTTAAAATGGTGAGGTACGTCACTGCCAAAAGAAACACGAGAGAATAGAATGAAGATATATCCTTGAACATGGAAGACGTACCAGCTCCTAAACCTCCATGTAACATACTGGTGCTGAATCCCTCCCAACAGGTGTGCCTGGTCGTTTCATCTCATTGGCAGAGCATACATCTACAAGTTTGTCACGTCATTCAGCACAACATACTTCTCTAAAGATTATATGAATGTACCATTTCAAGAATAATCATTTCTAGACAAGTATGTACCATTTCAAGAATAATCATTTCTAGACAAGTATGTACCATTTCAAGAATAATCATTTCTAAACAAGTATGTACCATTTCAAGAATATTCATTTCTAAACAAGTATGTACCATTTCAAGAATAATCATTTCTAGACAAGTATGTACCATTTCAAGAATAATCATTTCTAGACAAGTATGTACCATTTCAAGAATAATCATTTCTAGACAAGTATGTACCATTTCAAGAATAATCATTTCTAGACAAGTATGTACCATTTCAAGAATAATCATCTCTAGACAAGAAGACAAAATTGACAAACTGAAAGACTATTCCATTTTGAAGAAATTTAGTACAACCTAAGACTGATCGAGAGGTGATAGAATATCATATTTATATAGACTAAGTGAACAAGTTGCTGCAGGATCAACTTGAACCTACTAAAGACAGCCAGGAACCTCTAGCTGTATGTCTGTCACAGTTCCTGCTTGTCTCCAAGCAATGGACACATGGACACTTCTAATAGTACAAAGCATGTATCACTATGATACATTCTGCTGCTCTGCTATCTGCAAAGTAATACCACTTGGAACCTAGCGAGGATATATGATTCATGTCACTGGTCCTTTCTATATAAGATCATTGTTTTCTTATTTGTTGGATCATTGACCATGTTCACCAGATAAACCTATTTTCGTTTAAACATGAGAAAGAAATATTCTGTCGACAAGTCACCCTAAGGACTTATTTCATGATAATTCAGCATCTGAACAGATATAAAAACAGTTTTACAGCACCCAATTCGGCATCAATATTTTGCAAAATTGAACAGTTACTTTTGATTATTGTTGGAATATTAATAAAAACGTAAAACCATACTCATTCACTCACTCCACAATACTTCTAGGGTTCTCTCCCTTGTCCTTGATACTGTTCAGAGAAATGTCAAATTTTGCACACTTATATAAAAGTTGGAAACTGAAAGGTACTTCTAGGCAAGTGACAGGGATAGGCTGAGGTCTCTGTGTGCCTGTATCTTCTAAGATGTGTGACTGGTGACTGATCCAACAAATAAAATAATCCTCCCACAGGACATGTCTCAGGGCTTGGCTGTCCGACACAACCTTGCTGGATGCAAGCCCGGGATGCTCCTACTCATGGTCTGTGTTTCTCTATAGGTAGGCAATAGTGACATCACTGTAATGGACAGGAACTGATGCTCCCCCCTAGATGCAGGCAAGGACTCTAGTTTGTGCTTAGCGTCTCTGTTCAAGCAGCAAGTAGCATGACTAGTAGCATGTTTCCTGCAGCTGTAGTGGCATGTTTCCTGCAGCTGTAGTAGCATGTTTCCTGCAGCTGTAGTGTCATGTTTCCTGCAGCTGTAGTGGCATGTTTCCTGCAGCTGTAGTAGCATGTTTCCTGCAGCTGTAGTAGCATGTTTCCTGCAGCTGTAGTGGCATGTTTCTTACAGCTGAAGTGGCATGTTTCCTGCAACTGTAGAAGCATTTTTCCTGCAGCTGTAGTGGCATGTTTCCTGCAGCTGTAGTAGCATGTTTCCTGCAGCTGTAGTGGCATGTTTCTTACAGCTGAAGTGGCATGTTTCCTGCAGCTGTAGAAGCATGTTTCCTGCAGCTGTAGTGGCATGTTTCCTGCAGCTGTAGTAGCATGTTTCCTGCAGCTGAAGTAGCCATTTCAAGCTATCTGCATACCAACCTAGCTCCTACAGTTTTCTCTGGCAACTACAGCCTCTCACAATCTAGCCAAGAATAACTGACTCACAAAACTCATTCTAAAACGTCAATAAGAATACACACAATAAAACACAAATATATTAATTTCTTAATATTAACACATGTATCTCCTTTGGTTTGGTGCTCATCTCCTCGTGGAGACCGTGCATATATCTGAAAAATAAAATAAAATAAATAATAAACTGTTAAGAAATAGTAGAAAATTATAAAGAAATTATTAATCATGTTCATATGACTACAAGCCTTGTAACGATGATGTAACGTGTTGATGATTTTACGATTCTTCAATAGCTTGCGGGTCTATGTCACATTCACCAGTCTAAGTCTGGACTGAGTTACCTCCCTTTCATCAACCATTTTAGTATTCACAAAACATTGTTCTCTATGAGGAATGCCCTGGTCAGACTTGCTGACCCCATATATAAAAATACAGAACACAATTATATGGGGACAGTCATTTCTTACTCCACCCAAGTCTTCATATATACAAAATAATATCATGTTTTGGTAATAAGCTCAAAATGTGCAAATGTAGTAATGTGCGGGGAAAAAATTAATGTTGCTTACGAGATGATATGGCGGATGTCCTAGCTCCAAAATCATTTGCTTTGATAGTTGTAAACCGGTCATGTACTTTATTATTATAATACTAGGAACTATACTATTTAGCAACATCAAAAAGATATCTTTTGGCAATTTTATATTTTTTCGTTTTTTTCTAAATAAAATATATAAAACTAAGTACAAAAAATCCAACTGATTTCCTGTACTGAGGGTAAGGAAACTCAGGAAGCTCTGTTTTATACCATACCTATTTGTATCTGTACTTCTTGACACAGTCGTTGCCCAAGTCGGCGACAACAACATGGAAGTCAGGAAGTGTCGCCAGCCCACTCGGTCGCTTCAACTTGTCCTCAATGCTGTCGATACAGAACTGCAGCTTGCCACTGGAATTCAACACGTGGATGAGACTCTTCCCCTTCTCCGTCTTGGTGGCGAGGATGAAGCCTCCAGCATCCACAGTTAGGCCCCCATACTGACCCTTTCCAGAGTCGGACAATCGGCGGGAAAATTTACCGTCCTTTGTGAAAATTTGGATTCTGTGATCAGTGACTAGAATTTCATCACACTTGCCAACAGCTACCGATGATATCAGCTTGAACTGTCCATCCCGATCACCTCGACTGCCGAATGTCGTCAGAAGGATGCCGGATGGATCAAATATAAACACCTTCCCGGCACCGCTGTCCGCCACGATGATGTTACCCTTACTGTTGACTGCAATGTCGATTGGTTCCACAAACTCCTGCGCCGTGAACTTTTTGATTAGTTCTCCTTCATTGCCGAGGATGGACACACATCTTGTTCTCCAGTTGATGACGGCGAGGTTGGTGTCCGGCATCAGGCAAAGGCCTGTTGCGCTCTGGTTCTCCAGGCCAGCAGGCCCAATGTGACGCAAGAAATCGCCCTCAGCGTTGAGAACGCTGATCCGACTGTTACCCGTGTCAAGAGTATATATTGTTCCCGACTGATCCGCTGAGATTCTTACAGGCTGGACAAGACACATGTTCCCTGTGCCACGAGATCCGAACTTCCATATTGGATTTATATGATCACTGACATCAATTGAAAATGGACTGTCTTTGATTGGCCGATTAAATATGCTGACGCAGAGCTTCAGTTTACCAGATTTTGGTGGTATAAACTGAATCCCATACGTCCCATCGTCATTGTCCGTAACCTTGGTGTCGACCAGGTCACCTTTGTCTGTGCGCATTTCTGCTATCACAGGATCACTACCATTTGTTCGGGGGTTGCCATGGTAATCCACTGTGACAATCTTGACCCCTGAGCGAAGATGAGTCGTAGCTTCTTTAAACTTTGCTGACGACAGAGCTGGGAAGGTTGTGCTGACTTTGATCCTGCCAAAGATGGCAACAGCTTTGGAAATTTCCTTGAGTGCGTCATTATGCTTGTGCTCGTATTTCAGAAAGGAGTTTTCACGAGGCTCAGCCAGAGTAGTTGTCGTGTCCAGTTTCTCGTTGAGATCTCCGATCTTCTTGGTGATGTTGCGTACTTCCACCTGGTACTGCAGACCATCACACTCCCTCTGGACCTTCTCCTTCTCCTGCTGAATCAGCTCCAGCTGCTCATTGAGGATCTTTTTCTTCTCTTCACGGATCTTGCGGACCCACTGCAAGCACTCGTGTCGACGCTTGTCAACAACAGCCATCACATCCTGGAATGACCGGTTGATCTGGTCCAGAGTTTTGTCAACCGACAGCTCCAATCTCCGCAATTCCTGGGACACATTCTCATACGCATTGTTCAGGTTCTTGATGCACAGATGAGCCTTGTACAGAAGTATCTCCGACATTCTCTTTATAGCAATGGCAAATGGAATCACAGTATGTTCACTTGCACCACGGCCATTATGGTTTCCCTCGGTGCAGCGCACACAGAAAACAATATCACAGGTTTCACAGAATAGTAACTCCTGGTTGGAATGGACTGAACATTTCGGGATAACATCGCGTCTCTGGCTAGCCATAAGATCAAGCAGCTGGTTGACCAAGAAGCTGGCCGGAAACGCCCCCACTCCACCCTGGGGCAAGGTGATGGTCTCTCGACATATTGGACATCTGAAGGACCCTGTGTCGAGGGTCTGTGCAGCTATAATGCGCTCTAGGCAGCCCTTACACACAGTGTGCGAGCACGGGAGGAGTTTGGGGTTGTGCTCCACAGAGTCATACATGCACAGGCATGTGCCACAGGTAAGGAAACTGTCATTAAAGTCTTCATAGTTGATAGAAACTGTCTCCACTAGGGTAGACGACATCATACCTGAAGGAGAGAAGGGACATTTTAGACAATGTATTGACTGTTTGTTTATTTGCTGTTTATTGACTTATGGCTCACTCAGCAATTTTCCATTTAAGACTGTGTTCTGTAAATAACAGTCTGGACCAGACAAATCAAAGAATGATATTACTATGGTTGATACACAATCAACCAATTCACAGAGCCTGACCTCCCAATCCTGTCGTCTCCTACAACCAACATAGACTGCTGGGGGCCAATCTAACCCCCACAGGGACAAAGTAACAGTAAACATTGTAAGCTAATCACTGGTTTATCTGGTCCACACTTGATTATTTACAGATCACTGACGAGACAAACCCATCTTCCTCATACCAGTAAGCTCCTTATCATGCATAATTAATTTGTTGTTTACACCACACTCCGCTTTGAGATGGCTGTCAGTAAATAAGTCTTGACCAGACAATCAAATGATTGACAGTGGATATCATGACATGCAGTCTACCATCACTGATCATGACTGTCTGCTCCATCTGGTTTCCTCATACGTCAAGCATTGGTTGCTGGGGATCTACATCAATTCCAGGAATCCCTGCGGGTCTGACATATGCATAAGGGTTGTTCATTATGGGTATGCACACCACGCACACCCTCAATATGCTCATTATCTGCTAACAGATTTCAAGTGGGTCCCACATATCAACTTCAGTAGCAAACTGAAAACTTAACAGTCTCTAAAAATGAACGGAACTTGCTAAAATGAACTCACTGGGCCTTTGGGCTGCTGGGAAGCTGGTGGAGAGCATAGCAACACTGCTCTTTCGATCCCCCCAAATATCTCTGGAGTGAATCTACGTAATCTAACCACGATTACAAAAAGCATGGATATCTTCCAGTTACGAATTTCCAACAGTGACTATTGATACACAAAACTATTATACCAACTTCAGCAGGACCATTGTTTCAGAGTTGTTCCTTGACAAACAATACGCAAGTTGTACAAGTCCACTGGAGTTGAGTGTTAATCTGTGCACACATGGTCACACACTTGACGAGCTCCTTATCTTGGTTTCCTTGTAACTCAATCTGTAAACATGATCCTCTGGTTATTGTGGTCACTGCTGACACACCGTAATTACACACCCTCAGCTGCTTGGAAAATTGTGTCCTGTCAGTATGTTTGTTTGTTTGTTTGTTTGTTTGTTGTTTAACGCTGCACTAAGTAATATTCAAGCTATATGACGGCGGTCGGTAAATAATCAAGTCTGGACTAGACGAACCAGTGGTTTGTGGTTTGGTGAACGCAGAATACGATCGGTCTCAGCATATTACCCCTTTAGAATATCAGCAATCAACACCATGAGCGTTTCTTACGTCGAATATGGCATACAATAAATCAATGTCGTGTTAAAATTTCCATGCTGGCTCTACATTGTCATTTGTTGCAACAGAAGTAAAAATTAAAACTGTTGTTATTTATGACTTTTAGATCAAATCAAACTGTTTGAAAATGAGTGTCATGTGTGAGGCTGTCAGTCCCATTCAAACAAGATATACATCTATAATCTTGTTCACCATGTTGACGATACTCATTTGTTTAATTGAAAACTTACTCATATGTCAGTTGTGAAAAAAATACAGACGTCATATCATTTGATTGGTTGGTTGGTTATTGTTGTTTAACGCCTCACTCAGCAATATTCCAGCTATATGACAGCAGTCTGTAAATAATCGAGTCTGGACCAGACAATCCAGTTATTGACATCACGAGCATCGATCCACGCAATTGGGATCAATGACATGCATCGACCGAGTCAGTGAGCCTGACCACCCGATCCCGTTAGTCGCCTTTTACGACAAGCATAGTCGCTTTTTACCGCATACATGGGTTGCTGAAGACCTATTCTCATATCATTTGAAAATTGGGTGTTCTACAATATAAGAAATTCTAAATGTCAAATACATCTTAGGGAATCTATCATGATAAAATACAGGGCGTTTCAATTTCATAATGTTCACAAGAATCTTTCCACAAATATCCTTGATATTATGTGCGAAACTCATTCAATAGTTGAAATACTGTTCATGTGTTTCAATGGACATTGAATATATTACACCATTCAACAGCTGGGCAGGGTTTGGTTCTATTAGGAAATTGATTTCTGCTGTTAAACCATACAAGCATGTCCTAATAGCAACAGCCAAGCATAAAATCTGCCCATGAAGGGCAGTTACCTTGTGTTATGTTATGTGTAGGAGTGTAATGATGTATTGATTTATCAATGTATTGCAATTGTTTAACCTTCTATATTGTGACGGTATATCAATTTGAATTAAAAAACGACAACAGTATTGTTGATTGTATGGATAACAATTGATAGCTTCAATAGCTGCAATTAGTTATTAATTAAACATGCATTATGCGAATTTCAAACTGATGTGTCGGTTAGCAAGGATTACGACGACTTCAGATTAGAGTTACTTCCCTTGGTATGAGTAGAAAGGGAACAGGGTAAAATTTCCGACTGCTATTGTCGGCAATACTTTATTCGTTTCTATTACATTGATTAACATTATTGTTTATTTTACAGATTGTTTACAGTAAACAGCAGTGTTTTGTTTGTTTGTTCGTTCGTTGTTTAACGCTGCACTCAGCAATATTCCAGCTATATGACGGCGGTCTGTAAAATAATCGAGTCTGGACCAGACAATCCAGTGATAGCATCGATCCACGCAATTGGGAAACGATGACATGCATCAACCAAGTCAGCGAGCCTTACCCCCCGATCCCGTTAGTCGCCTTTTCCGACAAGCATAGTCACCTTTTACGGCAAGCATGGGTTGCTGAAGAACTATTCTACCCCGGAATCTTCACTGGTCGTAAACAGCAGTGAAGAAAGGGTATATAAACAAAGTTAAATAAATAAATAATTAATAAATAAAGTTTTTATTTTTATTGGTGTTTGAACTTACTTATTCACTACCACACCATCTCTGACAAAACATTATCTTGCGGTGTATGGTTTTAATAAGCATTCCCCTGTGTCAGAGCTCTTATTATGGCGAATATGGTATGCTCGTTTTGTTTGTTCTTTGGCCAATATTCAACCGTAAGTAGGTTAGGTATGAGTTTCTGTTATTGATGTCCCAGGGTTATATTGGGACAAAATTGTGTTGCAATATTAGGTGTAAACAACCCATCTATCTTGTCCCTGATGAATTAGGTCACACCCCCTGGGCCATGACTTTATATTCCATCACTTACCCTTAACGATGCTTGTTTGTTTGTTTAATACTGCACTCAACCATATTCCAACTACCGTATACAACGTAATAAGCACCTTGGGCGCTCTCAAAATTTGAGAAATAGGGGGCTCTTATGAGAATATAATTTTGGTGAAAGAGTTGAAAGATTGTAAATTTCGTGGTTTATGCTGACAGCCTGAAATGATACAAAAGAAAAGTCTGTGCGTATCATACATGACAGATATATTTTTCCTGCATTTAATTGCCCGTATTTAAGGGTGCATCTAACACACGAGTGCGTATTATACACAAATAAATAAGTCTTGTGTATATTGATCAATCAGAAGGGTGCTAATTGGGATTGTTCCCCAGCCAATGTATTAGCAAATATCACCGGGCGCTTATTAGAGCAGAGCACTTATTACGTCGAATACGGTATATGATTCTGCAATGTTAGTATCCAAGTCTGATCAAGGCAAACCAATGATTGATATTCTGAGCAACATTCCATGATGGGGTACGAAACATGCAGTCAGCCATGTTACTGAATCTGACCACCCGATCAATTTAGTCACCTCATGCAACACGAGTGAGTGAGTGAGTGAGTGAGTGAGTGAGTTTGGTTTTACGCCACTTTTAGCAATATTCCAGCAATATCACGGTGGGGGACACCAGAAATGGGTTTCACACATTGTACCCATGTCGGGAATAGAACCCGGGTTTTCGGCGTAACGAGCGAACGCTTTAACCACTAGGCTACCCGACTGCCCCATTGCAACAAGAATATATAAGCCTATCGTTAGGAATAGGGACGTATTCTAACCCGGATTCCCCATGCAGTACACACGCACTCAGTACAGCTACATAATCAACAGCTGGATCGACAATGAGTCATACAAGCATCATATCGGTCGTTACTGACAACAAAACAATATCCCATATCAATTTGAAATTGACACTGGGCACTTAATGCCCTTCAAATACAAATCCTTCAAAGACCATCCCAAAATGAGGAAGAGGGTGAGTATTGTCATGGTGTACAATCAACATTTGGAGTGATATCGCTGCTGTATTTATCAGTCAGTGAAATAAGTATTACTGTAAATGTTAAAATAAAGAATGGCTACAATACTCCTAACTCCTAACAGTTAAGAGTAAGTTGTCATTATATACTGTCAATAGTAAATCCTACATTTAACCTCAACAAAACAGAACAGCAAAACATGACACTGTAAAGTACGAAAACAACGTGAATAATATTTGTTAATATGTTTGCTGTTTAACGCCTAACTCTAAATTCCAGATATATGATGGTGGTCTGTAAATAATCGAGTCTGGACCTGAAAATCCAGTGAATGATATCATGAGCATCGATCCATGCAATTTGGATACGATGACATGCATCAAACAAGTCAGTGAGCTTGACCAACCGATCCCATTAGTCGCCTCTAATACAACAATAATAGTTGACTCTTGCGACAAGCATGGGCTGCTGAAGACCTATTCTTACCCGGATCTTCACAAGAATCTGAATAACAACAAACACTGCAACAGCTATCAGCCCAGGGTACAATCAGTTGACACTGCAACCACTCACCTCACCATGTCCATACCTGGCCCTTTACCACCATCAACAAGGGCCTCATCCAGGATATGAGATTACACACATCCAGTGTAGGAGTACACCCATCCAGTGTAGGAGTACACCCATCCAGTGTAGGAATACACATGTTCAGTGTAGGAGTACACCCATCCAGTGTAGGAGTACACCCATCCAGTGTAGGAATACACATGTTCAGTGTAGGAGTACACACATCCAGTGTAGGAATACACACATCCAGTGTAGGAATACACACGTTCAGTGTAGGAGTACACCCATCCAGTGTAGGAGTACACCCATCCAGTGTAGGAGTACACCCATCCAGTGTAGAGTACACACGTTCAGTGAAGGAGTACACCCATCCAGTGTAGGAGTACACCTGTCCAGTGAGGGTCAGTACACACAGTTCATGTCCAGTTGATCATAAACCACTGCCAACATGCCCAAGTGTCAGGTACACAATGTTGATCTATACAACCATCCTCCTGAATTCCTTTATTCCACAGTTACAATGTCTACCTCATGTCGCAATGCCAGATCTGAACAACCAGCTTTACATTGTTGAGACCACATAGACTTGATGATAAAATACCTGAATACCCATAGCGACTGATAATTCTCCAGCAATCAGCTCAAGCAAACTCCATACATCATGCCTGTTGCCTGCTTAGCTTTCCCTTTCCTGAAACCAGCATACCTACTGAAGCTCCACGTCCGGATGCCTGAGTACCTAATCAATTACGCTAAAGACACAGTCTTTCTGAGCTGGTTGGGGTGTAGGGTTATTGATTTGTTTGAACACCTACTCTCATGAGCAGCGTGTATGTCTGTGATAACTGCAAACATTGTGCAGTCATCACATGGCTAATATTCTACATCTCTGCTCTCTAGTGCAGCATTTTACCATCAATATGTAGTTTAAGCTCCATTTACAAACATTCCGCATCGACCAGCCATGTCGTGGTGGGAGGGATCTGTTGCCAATATCACCCAGAGTCAATTTGGTATGAGTTTCTGCTATTGATGGTCCAAGGTTATATCTGGACAATATTGTGTTTCAATATTTGGTGTAAACAACCCATCTATCTTGTCCCTGATAGGGCTATGCCATTACATACCCCTTCAACACTGCCGGTCCCTGTGCAACTTGCAACAGAGATATGCTATGAAATATTCCCCATGACAAAGGTAATATGGAGGCGGACTGTACAAAATAGATACTGCTATAAACCAGTGATTGTACAATGTACAATGACAGACAATTAACAAGGTCACTGAGCCTGAACACTGGGTCCAATAAGTTGCCTCTTACGACCAACTTGGGATGTATACTGTCCACAAATACCCACACGGGAGTTGAAGGTCAGAGGAGATGCTTGTGTAACCTTCACTTCCACAAAATGGATTGCTGTGAAGATCCAGGTTAGAATTGGTCTTCAGCAACCAACGCTTGTCATAAGTGGCAAGTAAGGGGATCGGATGGTCAGGCTCGCTGACTTGGTTGATGCAAGATGCTGATGCTGTCAATCACTGGATTGTCTGGTCCAGGCTAGTTTACTTACAGCCTGTAGTCATATAGCTGGAACACAGCTCAACAACAAACAAACAATCCATAACACAGAAACCCACATTACACTACACAGATGTGAGTGAGTATGTTTTTACGCTGCTTTTAGTAATATTCCAGCAATATGCGGTGTACACCAGAAATGGGCTTCACACATTTTACCAATGTGGGGATTCGAACCCGGGTCTTCAGCATGACTAGCTTATGCTTTAATCACTAGGCTACCCGACCCCCCCACCGTCAGTACTGCAAGTGAATGTTGTTTGACACTGCAGTCAGTCATATTCCACCTACTCCATGGCAACCTGGAAATGTTGGACTATGAACCAGGCACACCAGTAAGCATGAAGTAACGCCATCAGCCATGTCACAGAGACTCAGCCAACCGATCTGGTTCTGTATAGTATTAAGACAAGTATAGACTACATAAGATCAATGCCACACTGCAACCTCCACACAGTACACCAGATATGAATACAGTAATTACCCCCAAACCAATAGAGCTTGTTCACCAAAGTGTTTGCAGAGCGTAGGGATTGATATGAGCAGCGAGGTTAAATGATTGATTTGAAAATGATGGGTCAGGTATCAGAAATATATCTGACAGATGGACATCACATGGATTTTCAGATGTCAGTAACTAGTGTCCCTGAGATGCAACCAATATGAAGCACTCAGTGCAACACTGTTCATGGTTCCAAAAAGCGTGAGTGAATGAGATAAATGAAAACTACGAAAAGACAAAAAAATATTAGGAATCATGAATATTTTTAGGTATATTTCTATGTAGTGAAGACTGGTCCCACAATTTCATGAAAAATATCCAAAAATATTCATGATCCCTAACTCTTTTTGATGAGTATATATTATGAGGTGAGGTGAGGTGAGGTGAGGTGAGGTGAGGTGAGGTGAGGTGAGGTGAGGTGAGGTGAAATGGCATTTGTTCCGAAAGATGATGTGCGGCTGCTTGTACTAGTCCGAACTAAAGCTGAGTTCATAGTGCTAGCACACTGAGATACCATGCCGCAGTTTAACATGAATACCCCACTAAGACACAGTATACTGACTCGGAGCCGACCAGTCCTTGTTTTAGCCCTTTAATGCCGACCACCAGACAGGGTAACAACAAGTACAATCTTTTACATCTTTTGATATGACCAGCCGGGGACTGAAGCCGGACTTTTACTCTCCGGGCAGAAGCTGAACCACTAGACCATGCAAGCGTTCATATATAATGAATGAGTGATCATAGCTAGATGTTGTATCAGCAATTTGGCAGTTATTAACAGCGAACTGTCTTATCACAGCATATACAAAAGTACTCCAGCCATTTGAAGTCTAAATAGATCTTGAATGAGCTGTAGTCATGGCATAATTCAGAGTTCATAGGACAAAGCTGCTGACGTGGCAAGTGCCGAGTATACATGATTTGTACCATGGCAATAATTAGACATATCACATAGCAACACAGTATAGAGTTACACCTCTCATAGGCAATATGGATCATATGGCCCTACACAACTGATACATGTTCAATTAGGAATTGTTTTACTGGGCCCCTGGCAAAACGTATTTAGATATTGTATAAAACGATCTGGCCGATCATGTAACACTGAAGTTGACTGAAGCTTTGTCTTTACTCAAACATAGAAGGAATGTGCCAATAGTCAGAAAGAATTGCAACATTAGCAACTAACTGTACTAATCTAACCATGGAATTTTACTGTTATTGTCATTAAACAATATATCACGTGACTTACTACCATGGACCTACTCAGGACCCACCCGACCCGGGTACCCAAGTCAATTAAGCCGACCCGGGTATCCAAGTCAACTAACCCGACCCGGGTACCCAAGTCAACTAACCCGACCCGGGTACCCAAGTCAACTAACCCGACCCGGGTACCCAAGTCAACTAACCCGACCCGGGTACCCAAGTCAACTAACCCGACCCGGGTACCCAAGTCAACTAACCCGACCCGGGTACCCAAGTCAACTAACCCGACCCGGGTACCCAAGTCAACTAACCCGACCCGGGTACCCAAGTCAACTAACCCGACCCGGGTACCCAAGTCAACTAACCCGACCCGGGTACCAAAGTCAACTAACCCGACCCGGGTACCAAAGTCAACTAACCCGACTCGGGTACCCAAGTCAACTAACCCGACCCGGGTATCCAAGTCAACTAACCCGACCCGGGTACCGACCCGGGTATCCAAGTCAACTAACCCGACCCAGGTATCCAAGTCAACTAACCCGACCCAGCCCCAGCCCCAGCCCCAGCCCCAGCCCCAGTACATGGTCGCTAATGGTCCATAAGTATAACATCATCTCAAGTTCGGGAGTGAATCAACTTACCTATAACCATAATGAAAATGTAGTTACTTCACTCTGGGATATAGGCATAACAGTCACACTTAGTTTTGGTTGGTTTGGTTTGTTCTTTAACACCACACTCAGTAAAATTCCAGCTATATGACGGCAGTCTGTAAATAATCAAGTCTGGTTCAGGCAATCCAGTCATTGACATCATGAGCATCGATCCACACAGTTGGGATACGATGACATGCATCAACCAAGTCAGCGAGCCTGGCCATTCAATCCCATTAGTCACACAGACTTAGTCAAGATTTAAGTACATGGTGCTTCCCTCTGTAATATTCTCTGTCTTTTGTCTGTATCTGAATTGTGCTTTCAAGGGCTCCCTAAGCTCCCAATTTGTTATGGTCATGGGTGAATGGCTTTATTCAGTTCTGAGCACTATTCCAGCCATGTAACACCAGGAACAGCAGGAACACCAAGAACACCAAGAATGTGATCTCAGGAATTGAACCCAGGTCTTTGGTGTGACATCTGAGCAACCACTTTAACAATGGGCTTTACACATCATCACTATGTTAGGAATTGAACCTAGGTCTTTGGTGTGACAAGCAAACACTTTGCCCACTGCGCTACCCTTGCACTGGTTACTTTCAGCAATAATTAAACAGTGGTAGACTGGGAGGAGCAAGTTTAGGCACAGACTGGAACCAGAATCCATGTACCGAAACGCACGAAAGGTGAGGTGAGGTGAGGTGAGGTGAGGTGAGGTGAGGTGAAATTGGGTTTAACGTCGCGTCCAAGATTATCGCACTTATATAGCGACGTGCATGCACGTGTGTGTGTGTGTGTGGCTGCTTGTACTAGTCCGGACTGATGCCGATTTATAGTGCTAGCTCACTGAGATACCATGCCGCAGTTTAACATGAATACCCCACTCAGACACAGTATACTGACTCCGAGCCGACCAGTCCTTGTTTTAGCCCCTTAATGCCGAGCGCCAGACAGGGTAACAACAAGTACAATCTTTTAACTTCTTTTTGTATGACGCGGCCCGGGATCGAACCCTGGACCTTCCGCTCTCCGGGCGGACGCTCTACCACAAGACCACGGAGGCGGTCTAAACACACGAAAGAGAAATATCGATCCCCAGGTGAGGCGAATGGGGTTTAATGATGCATTCACGATTATTGCACTTATACTACATGGTGTGTGTCTGCTTCTGTCTGCTTCTGTCTGTGTGTGTGTGTGTGTGTGTGTGTGTGTGTGTGTGTGTGTGTGTGTGTGTGTGTGTGTGTGTGTGTGTGTGTGTGTGTGTGTGTGTGTGTGTGTGTGTGCGTGTGGATGTGCACGAGTCATGAGGCTGCTTGTACTTAGACTCATACCCGAGTATAACAGTGTTAGCCTACTGAGATACCATGCCACAGTCTAACATGAATACCCCACTCAGACACAGTATACCAACTCCAAGCTGACCAGTCCTTTTTTTAGCCCAATAATGTCGAGCAGTAGGCAGGGTAACAGAAAGTACCTTCATTTAACATCGTTTGGTCTGACTTGGCCAGGGATCTAATAACCAACCTTCCGCTCCCTGGGCAGACACTCTGTCCACTGGACCACAGTGTCAGTCTCATTTCCCTCAGATTAAAGTGGTCAGTGTTCAAACACAACACAAGCTGGTGGAGTTGACACAGTTCACATTCACAACAGAGCTGTGTTAGGGAAACTAAATATGTCATTCTCTCATCAGATCAAACACCCATCTGGTGCCACGACGAAACACCTGCAACCCAGATTCACCTGGAATCCTTCTGGCTTCCATTATAATCAGGTGAAGAATTGATTCGCTTCCTAATGGAAACAATGTTGGATGACTAAGCGACCCAGAAACGCTGTTACTTTGGTTGCTGAACAGGGGCTGTTGGGTATCCATTGACTTGAGGATGCATAGTTGAAAATCCATGTGCGTTCCTGTGCAAATGCATGCATCCAACAGTTCAATCTATTGATTAATATTGTGGGCAACAATCCACATTGTCTGAGTGCGAAGACAAACAATCAACCAAATCACCAAACCTGACCACCTAGTCCATAATTTGGTAGCCTCTAATGATTGTTTGTTTGTTTGTTGTTTAACGCCGCACTCAGCAATATTCCAGCTATATGACGGCGGTCTGTAAATAATCGAGTCTGGACCAGACAATCCAGTGATTGACATCATGAGCATCGATCCACGCAATTGGGATCGATGACGTGCATCAACCAAGTCAGCAAGCCTGACCATCCAATCCCATTAGTCGCGACAAGAATAGTCGCATTTTACGGCAAGCATAGGTTGCTGGGGACCTATTCTACCCCAGATCTTCACAGGTCGGTAGCCTCTTGTGGCCAGCATAGGTTGCTGGGGACCTATTCTACCCCAGATCTTCACAGGTCGGTAGCCTCTTGTGGCCAGCATAGGTTGTTGGGGACCTATTCTACCCCAGATCTTCACAGGTCGGTAGCCTCTTGTGGCCAGCATAGGTTGCTGGGGACCTATTCTACCCCAGATCTTCACAGGTCGGTAGCCTCTTGTGGCCAGCATAGGTTGCTGGGGACCTATTCTACCCCAGATCTTCACAGGTCGGTAGCCTCTTGTGGCCAGCATAGGTTGCTGGGGACCTATTCTACCCCAGATCTTCACAGGTCGGTAGCCTCTTGTGGCCAGCATAGGTTGCTGGGGACCTATTCTACCCCAGATCTTCACAGGTCGGTAGCCTCTTGTGGCCAGCATAGGTTGCTGGGGACCTATTCTACCCCAGATCTTCACAGGTCGGTAGCCTCTTGTGGCCAGCATAGGTTGCTGGGGACCTATTCTACCCCAGATCTTCACAGGTCGGTAGCCTCTTGTGGCCAGCATAGGTTGTTGGGGACCTATTCTACCCCAGATCTTCACAGGTCGTTAGCCTCTTGTGGCCAGCATAGGTTGCTGAAGACCTATTCTACACCACATCTTCACAGGTCGGTAGCCTCTTGTGGCCAGCATAGGTTGCTGGGGACCTATTCTAACCCTGTATACCCACGTAGGGTTGAATGTGTATGTGTATGACATCATGAAGCCTCACAGATCACTGGGGCCCTCCAGTGTTTCAGTCTACGGCCCTATATGTGTCTACTGTTTACAGGACACATTCAATTGACTTAAATTACAAGTTACTGACACAATAATCATGATAAATGTGTTGTCAAAATGACCTCAATAAGACAGTTTCATTTAAAGATGGTCCCACAGGTTCAAACAAATAATACAAACAAGTTAGTATCCATGTTTCAAGATTGGTATGCAGTGCTAGCCTAATTTATTCAATTAATTTTCCATGGAGAAGAGTCAATGTTTAAGAACATTAAATGGTTGATATGTCAGTGGTTAATTTTCCATGGAGAAGAGTCCATCATTTAGAACATTAAATGGTTGATATGTCAGTGGTTAATTTTCCATGGAGAAGAGTCCATCTTTAAGAACACTAAATGGTTGATATGTCAGTGGTTAATTTTCCATGGAGAAGAGTGAAATGTTTCACCCATGGTGGGGAATCGAGCCTGGGTCTTTGAGAAGCAGAGTCGCCTTTTACAGCAAGCATGGGTTGCTAGCAACAATTCTAACCCGGATCTTCACAGGTACTTACCTGCATGAACATCACGAGACTGAGTGCATCTGTCACCTCGGTTGTAAAACTCTAGTAAACAGGTCCCTGCACCCAAGAACAGACTACACTGCTGCTACTATCAAGACAGGATCAACTCTGACTGCCAGCACCAGACTGATGGTCCATATGGCATGCAAGAGCAATAACCGAAATGTTGATAACGACTTATCTGGGATGATGGTAAACGATATAAACATGGATATTTACGCACAGATAGCCTAATTATGATGCAGATGTTTACAAATATAACAAGCTATCAAAGTTCACATGTGGCAGATATAATATCACTTGGTGCCTGGCTTGTGGTGATAAGTGTGTTCCACACATTGGAGACTGTAGCTCACCTGCAAATTCACTTGTTGCCTAATTACTGCTAATTAAAGACTTCATGACATTTGGACTTCTCATTGCTTATCAATGACGAAAACCATACTCTAGTGTATACACTGGGCTCTGTTCTATTCTGGGAGATTTGAATAGGGTACTGGCACATCGTGCCCTGGAATCCCCAATGGTACTGTTTAACTCCTCAGATCCAGAATCAGTACAGGGAGACAAGCATGAGGTACTGACTATCTATTCTGGACAGGAATCCCTACAGGGAGACAAGCATGAGGTACTGACTATCTATTCTGCCCAGGAATCCCAACAGAGAGACAAGCATGAGGTACTGACTATCTATTCTGGACAGGAATCCCTACATGGAGACAAGCATGAGGTACTGACTATCTATTCTGCCCAGGAATCCCTACAGGGAGACAAGCATGAGGTACTGACTATCTATTCTGGACAGGAATCCCTACATGGAGACAAGCATGAGGTACTGACTATCTATTCTGGACAGGAATCCCAACAGAGAGACAAGCATGAGGTACTGACTATCTATTCTGGACAGGAATCCCTACATGGAGACAAGCATGAGGTACTTACTATCTATTCTGGACAGGAATCCCAACAGAGAGACAAGCATGAGGTACTGACTATCTATTCTGGACAGGAATCCCTACAGGGAGACAAGCATGAGGTACTGACTATCCATTCTGGCCAGGAATCCCTACAGGGAGACACGCATGAGGTACTGACTATCTATTATGCCCAGGAATCCCTACAGGGAGACAAGCATGAGGTACTGACTATCTATTCTGGACAGGAATCCCTACAGGGAGACAAGCATGGGTACTGACTATCTATTCTGGACAGGAATCCCTACAGGGAGAAAAGCATGAGGTACTGACTATCCATTCTGGCCAGGAATCCCTACAGGGAGACAAGCATGAGGTACTGACTATCTATTCTGGACAGGAATCCCAACAGGGAGACAAGTATGGGTACTGACTATCTATTCTGGACAGGAATCCCTACAGGGAGACAAGTATGAGGTACTGACTATCTATTCTGGACAGGAATCCCTACAGGGAGACAAGCATGAGGTACTGACTATCCATTCTGGCCAGGAATCCCTACAGGGAGACAAGCATGGGTACTGACTATCTATTCTGGACAGGAATTCCTACATGGAGACAAGCATGGGTACTGACTATCTATTCTGGACAGGAATCCCTACAGGGAGACAAGCATGGGTGCTGACTATCTACTATGCCCAGGAATCCCTATAGGGAGACAAGCATGAGGTACTGACTATCTATTCTGGACAGGAATCCCTACAGGGAGACAAGTATGGGTACTGACTATCTACTATGCCCAGGAATCCCTACAGGGAGACAAGCATGAGGTACTGACTATCTATTCTGGACAGGAATCCCTACAGGGAGACAAGCATGAGGTACTGACTATCTATTCTGGACAGGAATCCCTACAGGGAGACAAGCATGGGTACTGACTATCTATTCTGGACAGGAATCCCTACAGGGAGACAAGCATGGGTACTGACTATCTACTATGCCCAGGAATCCCTATAGGGAGACAAGCATGAGGTACTGACTATCTATTCTGGACAGGAATCCCTACAGGGAGACAAGTATGGGTACTGACTATCTACTATGCCCAGGAATCCCTATAGGGAGACAAGCATGAGGTACTGACTATCTATTCTGCCCAGGAATCCCTACAGGGAGACAAGCATGAGGTACTGACTATCTATTCTGGACAGGAATCCCTACAGGGAGACAAGCATGGGTACTGACTATCCATTCTGGCCAGGAATCCCTACAGGGAGACAAGCATGGGTACTGACTATCTATTCTGGACAGGAATCCCTACAGGGAGACAAGCATGGGTACTGACTATCTATTCTGGACAGGAATCCCTACAGGGAAACAAGCATGAGGTACTGACTATCTATTCTGGACAGGAATCCCTACAGGGAGACAAGCATGAGGTACTGACTATCTATTCTGGACAGGAATCCCAACAGGGAGACAAGCATGAGGTACTGACTATCTATTCTGGACAGGAATCCCTACAGGGAGACAAGCATGAGGTACTGACTATCTATTCTGGACAGGAATCCCTACAGGGAGACAAGCATGAGGTACTGACTATCTATTCTGCCCAGGAATCCCTACAGGGAGACAAGCATGAGGTACTGACTATCTATTCTGCCCAGGAATCCCTATAGGGAGACAAGCATGAGGTACTGACTATCTATTCTGGACAGGAATCTCTATAGTGGGACAAGCATTAGGTACTGACTATCTATTATGCCCAGGAATCCCTACAGGGAGACAAGCATGGGTACTGACTATCTATTCTGCACAGGAATCCCTACAGGGAGACAAGCATGGGTACTGACTATCTATTCTGGACAGGAATCCCTACAGGGAGACATGCATTAGGTACTGACTATCTATTATGCCCAGGAATCCCTACAGGGAGACAAGCATGGGTACTGACTATCTATTCTGCACAGGAATCCCTACAGGGAGACAAGCATGGGTACTGACTATCTATTCTGGACAGGAATCCCTACAGTGAGACAAGCATTAGGTACTGACTATCTATTCTGGACAGGAATCCCTACAGGGACCAAGCATGGGTACTGACTATCTATTCTGGACAGGAATCCCTACAGGGAGACAAGCATGGGTACTGACTATCCATTCTGGCCAGGAATCCCTACAGGGAGACAAGCATGGGTACTGACTACCTATTCTGGCCAGGAATCCCTACAGGGAGACAAGCATGAGGTACTGACTATCTATGCTGGACAGGAATCCCTACAGGGAGACAAGCATGAGGTACTGACTATCTATTCTGGACAGGAATCCCTACAGGGAGACAAGCATGAGGTACTGACTATCTATTCTGGACAGGAATCCCTACAGGGAGACAAGCATGAGGTACTGACTCTATTCTGGACAGGAATCCCTACAGGGAGACAAGCATGGGTACTGACTATCTATTCTGGACAGGAATCCCTACAGGGAGACAAGTATGGGTACTGACTATGTATTCTGGCCAGGAATCCCTACAGGGAGACAAGCATGGGTACTGACTATCTATTCTGGACAGGAATCCCTACAGAGAGACAAGCATGGGTACTGACTATCTATTCTGGACAGGAATCCCTACAGGGAGACAAGTATGGGTACTGACTATCTACTATGCCCAGGAATCCCTACAGGGAGACAAGCATGAGGTACTGACTATCTATTCTGGACAGGAATCCCTACAGGGAGACAAGCATGGGTACTGACTATCTATTCTGGACAGGAATCCCTACAGGGAGACAAGTATGGGTACTGACTATCTACTATGCCCAGGAATCCCTACAGGGAGACAAGCATGAGGTACTGACTATCTATTCTGGAAAGGAATCCCTACAGGGAGACAAGCATGGGTACTGACTATCTATTCTGGACAGGAATCCCTACAGGGAGACAAGTATGGGTACTGACTATGTATTCTGGCCAGGAATCCCTACAGGGAGACAAGCATGGGTACTGACTATCTATTCTGGACAGGAATCCCTACAGGGAGACAAGCATGGGTACTGACTATCTATTCTGGACAGGAATCCCTACAGGGAGACAAGTATGGGTACTGACTATGTATTCTGGCCAGGAATCCCTACAGGGAGACAAGCATGGGTACTGACTATCTATTCTGGACAGGAATCCCTACAGGGAGACAAGCATGGGTACTGACTATCTATTCTGGACAGGAATCCCTACAGGGAGACAAGTATGGGTACTGACTATCTACTATGCCCAGGAATCCCTACAGGGAGACAAGCATGAGGTACTGACTATCTATTCTGGACAGGAATCCCTACAGGGAGACAAGCATGGGTACTGACTACCTATTCTGGACAGGAATCCCTACAGGGAGACAAGCATGGGTACTGACTATCTATTCTGGACAGGAATCCCTACAGGGAGACAAGCATGGGTACTGACTATCTATTCTGGACAGGAATCCCTACAGGGAGACAAGCATGAGGTACTGACTATGTATTCTGGCCAGGAATCCCTACAGGGAGACAAGCATGAGTGCTGACTATCCATTCTGGCCAGGAATCCCAACAGGGAGACAAGCATGGGTACTGACTATCTATTATGCCCAGGAATCCCTACAGGGAGACAAGCATGGGTACTGACTATCCATTCTGGCCAGGAATCCCTACAGGGAGACAAGGATGAGGTACTGACTATCTATTCTGGCCAGGAATCTCTTAAGGGAGACAAGCATGAGGTACTGACTATCCATTCTGGCCAGGAATCCCTACAGGGAGACAAGCATGAGGTACTGACTATCTATTCTGGCCAGGAATCCCTACAGGGAGACAAGCATGAGGTACTGACTATCTATTCTGGACAGGAATCCCTACAGGGAGACAAGCATGAGGTACTGACTATCTATTCTGGCCAGGAATCTCTAAAGGGAGACAAGCATGGGTACTGACTATCTATTCTGGCCAGGAATCCCTACAGGGAGACAAGCATGAGGTACTGACTATCTATTCTGGACAGGAATCCCTACAGGGAGACAAGCATGAGGTACTGACTATCTATTCTGGACAGGAATCTCTATAGTGGGACAAGCATGAGGTACTGACTATCTATTCTGGCCAGGAATCCCTACAGGGAGACAAGCATGAGGTACTGACTATCTATTCTGGCCAGGAATCCCTACAGAGAGACAAACATGAGGTATCTCTTCGGGGAAGCAAAGTACAAAGCACCAGATTTGTCCAAAGAGAACAGGCAGCTGCTTGCTAAGCAGTTCTACATCAGTTCTTATCACCAGCTCCAGGGGGACTTAAAGTCGTCTCTGTGTGTAACACACATCTATTATTAATTATTTCTCAGAACACAGAAGTGTAGGTAATGTAAAGAGTCTTCATGACTCTAAGCCATTGAAGGTATAGAGTCTGACCATGTTGACCTGAGGACAAAGTTCAGACATCAAACATTCATTCAAGTTATGAACCGAATCGGTCTAATGGTTTCCAATGGGAAATTGGATCTTTCAAGACTTGGGATCGATGATGTGTATAATTAGGGTTCAAGGGTGAGATGTACTGAAACCAACACATAAATATATTATTTATTATACTGACCACTAATCCCATCTGCTTATGAGGACCTGTGGCAAAATAGCTGCCCAATAGCCAGTGTAGTTCCAGTTCAATTTCATAGTTAATCAGTTGGTTTTCGGTTGTTTCAACCCAGAGTCAATCATAATATTTTTAGTGATTATTTTCCATTTATTTTCATTAATTTCATACTAAAATCATGGAGGATGATAACAATTTAGTATACCGTATTCGAAGTAATAAGCGCCTACAGCGATAATTGCTAATATATTGGCTAGTGAACAATCCCAATTTAAGCAGCCCTTCTGATTGATCAATGTACAAAAGACTTATTTATTCGTGTATAATACGCACTTGTGTGTTATATGCACCCATAATTATGGGCGAAAATATACCAAAAATATCTGTCATATATAAACATTTCAGGCTGGCAGAATAAACCACGAAATTTATCTTTCAACTCTGTTTTTCTCACCAAAATAAGATTCTAATAAGAGCCCCTATTTCTAATTTTGAGAGCGCCCTGGTTGCTCATTACGTCAAATAAGGTAACTTGTTTCAGAAAACACAAAAGCTTGATAATGACATGGCTTCAAGATATGTATTGAGGAGTGCTGTGACATGTAATTTGAGTTTTTCTATTTGCTTTATTGCTATATACTTGAAGGGTTTCACTGGAAGGTATGCTCCAATTGTAAGATTTTCCTATTTTTATTTATGTTTGATCATTGATTGCTTTTCTGAACCAACACTGCAAGTCCCCCAAGTTGTTGTGATGGCTGGGAGGCGGCTTAATGCTGCTTCATGCATCACCGTGTGTCATCTAGATGTGGGCGGAAAGCCTGATGTGATGCAGGTCCTTGTCACCTCTCTGGTGAGACCAGGGATCGATCTACGATTCCAAACTAAGTGCCCTTGTCCGGCAAATAGGGAAAAATCATTGTGTAAATGTGGGATTTTTTGCAAGTCCATACTTTCTTAAATTCAAGTGTACTAGAAGACTGTTTCCAAAAAGCAATGCCTCTTCCTTCTTATTGGTCCTGTTATCTTGGACATACAAGTCATGTCTACAAAGCCATAATAGAGTGCAAAGATTATTGTAATTCCCGGCATACATAAGACTTACGACTTTCATATCTCGTAGCAACGATCACTTTGTGAAACAACCAGCCTGCTTCATTTCGACTCGGTAGGTTAGAATGAATTCCCCAGCACTCTTTTGCATGTCATATGAGGAGACTAATTTGGATCAGATTGCCAGGCTTGGTGTCTTGTTTGATTACATGCCATCATAAACAGGCAGCATGGCAAACAAACATTGACGGCCTTCCCCCTCACCTTTCCTGGCCCCCTGCGCTGGTGCGACTGACTCCGGACTTGACTGCCCCAAGAAGACACCTGGTCTTACACCTCACCATTAGTGGCCATCCCCGCTCTTCTGCATGCTGCAAGAGAACAGAAATACAGTGAAGGAACATAAGAGAGAATTTGATGTTTCAGGGTCACGTTCCTCAAAGGGATTGTAGCACAAAGATGATGGTAACTATGATAGTCGTAACACTATGATCGCTTTGTGGAACAGGTGCAAGCTGTATAGTGAAGTAATATTCAAGCTATATGATGGCGGTCTATAAATAATCTAGGACCGGACAATCCAGTGATTGACATCATGAGCATTGATCCACACAATTGGGATTAGATGACATGCATCAACAAAGTCCACAAGCTTCTTACGGAAGCAGGTGTGGCTAAGGACCTGTTCTATCCAGAATAGTGAATTTAAGGTGAGGTGAGGTGAGGTCAAGGGGGATTTACGTCGTGTTCAAGATAATTGCAGCTACATTACAACATATATGCATATGTGTGTGTGTACTTGTAAATGCAGACAAATGCCTGTTTTAATGTGTCTTAAGTCCACTCAGAGATGCTACAGTGTTAACATGGATATCACACTCAGATACAGTACACCATCTGCCAACAGATACAGTACACCATCTGCCAACAGATACAGTACACCATCAGCCAACAGATACAGTACACCATCAGCCAACAGAGACAGTACACCATCAGCCAACAGATACAGTGTACCATCAACCAACAGATACAGTACACCATCTGCCAACAGATACAGTACACCATCAGCCAACAGATACAGTGTACCATCAACCAACAGAGACAGTGTACCATCAGCCAACAGATACAGTGTACCATCAACCAACAGATACAGTGTACCATCAACCAACAGATACAGTACACCATCTGCCAACAGAGACAGTGTACCATCAGCCAACAGATACAGTGTACCATCAACCAACAGATACAGTGTACCATCAACCAACAGATACAGTACACCATCTGCCAACAGATACAGTGTACCATCTGCCAACAAATACAGTGTACCATCAACCAACAGAGACAGTACACTATCTGCCAACAGAGACAGTACACCATCTGCCAACAGAGACAGTACACTATCTGCCAACAGAGACAGTACACCATCTGCCAACAGAGACAGTACACTATCTGCCAACAGAGACAGTACACCATCTACCAACAGATACAGTACACTATCTGCCAACAGAGACAGTACACTATCTGCCAACAGAGACAGTACACTATCTGCCAACAGAGACAGTACACCATCTGCCAACAGATACAGTACACCATCTGCCAACAGATACAGTGTACCATCAACCAACAGATACAGTGTACCATCAACCAACAGAGACAGTACACTATCTGCCAACAGAGACAGTACACCATCTGCCAACAGAGACAGTACACTATCTGCCAACAGAGACAGTACACCATCTACCAACAGATACAGTACACTATCTGCCAACAGAGACAGTACACTATCTGCCAACAGAGACAGTACACTATCTGCCAACAGAGACAGTACACCATCTACCAACAGATACAGTACACCATCTGCCAACAGAGACAGTACACCATCAGCCAACAGATACAGTGTACCATCAACCAACAGAGACAGTGTACCATCAACCAACAGAGACAGTACACCATCTGCCAACAGATACAGTACACCATCTGCCAACAGATACAGTACACCATCTGCCAACAGATACAGTACACCATCTGCCAACAGAGACAGTACACTATCTGCCAACAGAGACAGTACACCATCTGCCAACAGATACAGTACACTATCTGCCAACAGAGACAGTACACCATCTACCAACAGATACAGTACACTATCTGCCAACAGAGACAGTACACCATCTACCAACAGATACAGTACACTATCTGCCAACAGAGACAGTACACCATCTGCCAACAGATACAGTACACCATCAGCCAACAGATACAGTGTACCATCTACCAAGAGATACAGTAAACTATCTGCCAAGAGATACAGTAAACCATCTGCCAACAGAGACAGTACACCATCTGCCAACAGATACAGTGTACCATCAACCAACAGATACAGTGTACCATCTGCCAACAGATACAGTCCACCATCAACCAACAGAGACAGTACACCATCAGCCAACAGAGACAGTACACCATCAGCCAACAGATACAGTGTACCATCTACCAACAGATACAGTGTACCATCTACCAACAGATACAGTAAACCATCTGCCAACAGATACAGTACACCATCTGCCAACAGATACAGTGTACCATCTACCAACAGATACAGTGTACCATCTACCAACAGATACAGTAAACCATCTGCCAACAGAGACAGTACACCATCTGCCAACAGATACAGTACACCATCTGCCAACAGATACAGTGTACCATCTACCAACAGATACAGTGTACCATCTACCAAGAGATACAGTAAACCATCTGCCAACAGATACAGTACACCATCTGCCAACAGATACAGTACACCATCAGCCAACAGATACAGTGTACCATCTACCAAGAGATACAGTAAACCATCTGCCAACAGATACAGTACACCATCTGCCAACAGATACAGTGTACCATCTGCCAACAGATACAGTGTACCATCTGCCAACAGATACAGTGTACCATCTGCCAACAGATACAGTAAACTATCTGCCAACAGATACAGTACACCATCTGCCAACAGATACAGCATACCATCAACCAACAGATACAGTGTACCATCTGCCAACAGATACAGTGTACCATCTGCCAACAGATACAGTGTACCATCTGCCAACAGATACAGTAAACTATCTGCCAACAGATACAGTACACCATCTGCCAACAGATACAGCATACCATCAACCAACAGATACAGTGTACCATCTGCCAACAGATACAGTGTACCATCTGCCAACAGATACAGTGTACCATCAACCAACAGATACAGTGTACCATCTGCTAACAGAGACAGTGTACCATCAACCAACAGATACAGTGTACCATCTGCCAACAGATACAGTGTACCATCAACCAACAGATACAGTGTACCATCTGCCAACAGATACAGTGTACCATCTGCCAACAGATACAGTGTACCATCTGCCAACAGATACAGTGTACCATCAACCAACAGATACAGTGTACCATCTGCTAGACTAACATTTAGTCTCTGAAATCTTATATTACACAATATCCTTCTTGACTCTAAAAAAATTCCCTATGCTGATGTGGAATAGAGCTAGCTTGAGCTAGCTAGACTTGCTTTTGTATGCATTTCTAGATTATGTTTTTTTCATAAAATAAATATATTCCACGGTCATGGTGCAGGACTAACCATCTGCCAACAGCTACAGTACACCATCTGCCAACAGATACAGTGTACCATCAACCAACAGAGACAGTACACCATCTGCCAACAGATACAGTGTACCATCTACCAACAGATACAGTGTACCATCTACCAACAGATACAGTGTACCATCTGCCAACAGATACAGAACACCATCTGCCAACAGATACAGCATACCATCTACCAACAGATACAGTATACCATCTGCCAAAAGATACAGTGCACCATCTGCCAACAGATACAGTGCACAATCTGCCAACGAACCAGTCCTTGATTTTGTCCCCTTCGTGATCAACGCCTGAGATTCGGTAACATTAAAGTACCATCTTCTAAATGTCTTTTGGTTTGACGAGGCCAGGAATCGAACACAACAGACCTTTTCCTCAGGAATACAATTAGCATTATTTCAACTGAATCAAGACGTGATTTGTTCCTTATTTTTAGCAATTCTTTAATATTTATGATGTCTGAATGTGGGCAGGTAACTTTGAAGATGGGCAGGCAACATTTATGGGCCACCTGCCCTGTAAAGTGAGTGAGTGAGTGAATATGGTTTTACGCCGCTTTCAGCAATATTCCAGCAATATTCCAGCAATATCACTGCGGGGGACACCAGAAATGGGCTTCACACATTGTACCCCTGTCGGGAATCGGACCCAGGTCTTAGGCTTTAACCACTAGGCTACCCGACCGCCCCTCAAACACTAAAGGATCAACAAGACATGCAACATCTGAGTGCAGGGAACATCCAAGCGTCAGCTGTGACCCAGCTGATCGTGTCACTCTGCCCCTTAACCGGTCACACATTATCTCCCCAATTCATACCAGCCACAAAGTCTAGAAACCATTAATACTGTTTAACAACCACTGTCACACACACCAGGGCGTGGTAGATGACAACTGAAAATGATGAAGGAATAACAACTGATCAAGCCATACACAATAATAAAACTGAAGCTTAGGCAATCATGTCGGCACCTAACACTGATGTTCTGGAAAAGTCCATGTATACTAATGATCCAACTCTACAAACTGATGGACTTGGATTGAGCAAGACGACCAGGATAAGGAGACCTCCACGATATTTATTCTACCGATTCCAGAAACCACTCCAGATAGTCATTGATTTTTAGGTACATGGCTGTCGATCTGACCGTTAATTTCATTGCAGAAAGAGCTGGATCTTTTACACGTATTGATTTTAGAGTATTTTTAGATTCCATATTTAACTCAGTAAACACGATAAAATGAATATTTGAATATTACCTAGGTACCCGCTGTGAAAATGGCTCAACACCCTGAATATGTTCGCTAATATCAAATCAGAAGCTATTATGTTTCATTTCATGCATGGATTCACAAGGGAATCATGTGTTTTCTACTCTTGTAAACAGTTAATTCCATAAGAAGCTTTACAGACAATATTACTGAACACAAACCAAAAGTGAGGCTATATTAGTGTTAGTTTACTGCTTAAGGTGCGACCAAGTGGAGCCAAAACTCACAATCAGAAAATAAAACATACGTCGGTAAATAGTTTTAACTTGTTAAAATAATTTTCATTTGATGTATTAGGTAAATGAAAAGATACAACAAATATAACAAAATATTAAAGTAACAATTAACAAATTAACATTTTAAGGGACTTGTCATATTACAAGGAGTTGAGATTAAGGGGAGGTAATGACAAATGACTTGGGCCACTCACACGCAGCCACCCTTGAGGACAAAGCGTACCTTAACATAAATGTATATATATACGTATACATTACATATGTACAATGGTAACAACAACCCTTACTAAGCATCCTGCACTTAAATATCGGTTAGCGCCCTCCTCCAAGGCAACATAGACGTCCATATCACCAATGAAATCGATGCTTATGCAAACCCTAATACTACATGGGCCATGGCTGCACTGCGTTTTGCGAGACGATGCAAAACCGGGAACTGTGCCTCGCTACCTTCCTGTCCACATTGCATGTTCAAGGCCATTGCGAAGAAAAACAACCTGCTGAAACAATGGCCAGAACGGACCCTTGTGGTATAAACACAATATTGTAAGCATGCATTTTCCCCTCTCCACTATAAATCCTTCCCAGTGAGCATGGCGTGTGAGCAAGGTGTTGAGACAGAATGGGTAGTCAGGTCCTTTGAGGTGAGTTGAGGTGAGTTGAGGTGAGGTGAAATGTGGTTTACCCCACTCAGACACAGTATACTGACTCCGAGCTGACCGGTCCATGTTTAGCCCCTTAATACCGAGCGCCAGACAGGGTAACAACAAGTACCATCTTTTTACATCTTTTGGTATGACGCAGCTGGGGATCGAACCCCGGACCTTCCGCTCTCCATCAGGCCCTTTGACTTGAAGGAAAGGGTAGTGAGGTTCTGGGACTTGGTGGATGGTGCACAACAGTCTGGGACACAGCTCAGAGTGTCAATCACTGGTTTGTCTGGTCCAGGCTCAGGCCTCAAAGTATAAATTTTTACCAAGTAGCCATATGGCTATAAGTATTTTTTCCAGGTAGCCAGTGGTAAAATTCAGAAGTCAAGCCAATAGTGTAGGCAGGCAAAAGCATTTGAAAATATCTTTTATCAAATAACTATTATAGGTACAAGTCATAGCACTAGTCTTAGAATTGTATATTAGTGGAAACTGTACTGGAGTTTTGTCATTTGAGACTCGAACAATGATGCAAATTATGTTACAAGATTATATAGGTATATCCTTGCTTATCCAATAAACTATCGAATATGATAAAATACTTATTACATTAATATTCATGTATTTCGGTTCATTGTTGACTTTAGGAGTAATTATTTGCGAGTACTATTATTAGCAGACATGTTTATTTTTGTGTCTACAAATGTGCAGCAATAGAATTTAGTCACCAAAAGATATTTTTGAAGGTAGTCATTTGGCTACCTCTGAATTATAGACAGTAGAAAAATTGAAATTTAGGTCGCATTGGCGACTGTTTTAGTCGCAACTTTGAGGCCTGAGACTCATATATTTACAGGCTGACATCATTCAGCTTCAGAATATTGTTGAATGTTGCATCTCTCAGCATCTTTTCTGTAGATTTTATTGTTGATATCTGATATATGAACTATTACTAGCCGAGTCTACAAGACCTAATGAAATTTTACTGGACTAGTATCATATGCACCACTTCCTCAAAAGCCTAAACCCCTTGAATACGTTGAGACTCATTTCATTCGTCACCACTCTCCCCTTTCCGTAACCTGCAAGAAGACTCGTCCCCCTATCGATGAATGACATGTGTGAAAATATGACAAACAAATCAGAATACGTGTATGACTTCACAGATAAGCTTTTGGTGTTGTGGGTATTTAACCCATGCATTTTAAAATCATTGGAAATCAGTAATTCTATCTGGGTATTCAAATTTCTGTTACCCACTAGTTTTTACACATGTGGGTATTTAACTTAAATATTTAAAAACACTAATCATCTAGTCCCTGCAAACTGGTGTCGTGTGGGTTCGAGAGCTTTGTAGGACTCAAAAATACCACGATACTTCCCCAAGAAAGTGTGATGGCAAATGATTATGATGTAACTGTCATCGTGGAGTTTGGCAAGGTTGACGGAATGCCCATTTATAATTTCAAAATAAGTTGCTGATTTGCGAATCGAATGCGCAGGGTTACTTCACTATATTTTGATGATACGCACAAGTTTTATTTTTGTAGAGTATTTGTAATGTTCGTTGCGTATTTGATACGCTTGGATTTTATTTTACTGCGTATTTCTGCATTTCTGATGCGTATTTTACGCAGATACGCAGCTTATCTGGAGCTCTGGACTTCAATTACTTTGGTCAAAGAATCCCTCAGGAATAATGTTTGATTTTACATATGTCTTAGACTTAAAAATATACCCATACATTATTATACAGTATGATTGAACACATGTAAATGTAAGTCCTGATGTGTTTTCAATAGCATCTGGAATATATATGATATACGGGGGAAATATACGTGAATCATTACGCAATGAGTTGACAATTCTTTTAGCTATGCCCGTTTGCGCTTAGACGGAACCCAGTTGCAAAAATGGCCACAAGAGGGGCACAGGTCACTATTTCGGTTTGTCCCGAATAACACAAGTTGGTCACAAATGAGGTCTTTTATGATATAGTATGCAGTGTTCAGATGGTCATTGAGGGTCATTGAGGTTAAATGCTCCCTTGGTATTTGAATCTGGGTATCCATTAAATCTGTCCCATTCAACATCAAGGTAATAAATTGGACCCCTTGACTTCCATGCTTCAATGGGGACAAGGTTCAGACAGCCCTTATCCAATTTGATTCAAGACTTATTTTGTGTATGAGCTCAAAATTTTATGACTAAAATCAATCTTATTGTTAATGCCTACCCTATATGCCCTGAGTTTCACACAAGGCAAGAGCCACGTCGTGACTGAGAAGAACACAGTCAACAGGCTACACAGCTTAATGAGTCTCTCTTAATGCACCTGATTATTTACATACTTGCAATGTTTACATACCTGCACGTCATATCCATCCAACACACCGGCCACAGACAGCATGCCATTCACATGCTCAGATAAGCTAAATCACACACTATGACTTCTAAGACTCTCTTCAATGCCTGGAGAGAACAGATTTGGACAGCCCTCCAGCAAATATTGTTTCCTTATCGACAGCCATCAGCATATCAGTCAGAGAAACACATGTCGCAATCAGTGGGCAGGCAGTCAAGCGTGGAGCTTGAGACAGGCGACCGGTAAGTCAGTCCGCCAGGTAAACACGATCTGATCATACGAGTATTTGTGCCCAGAGTGACCTACTTCGTATTTGTACTTCCTCCTACAGTATTATAAACCTGCCACTTGATCATGGAGATAGATGGACATGTAGGTGACTTAAGTTACTTTCACTGATCTGGATGAAGGCTTACTTCCTCTTGCTGGTTTCTGTTCAACATACCATATTCAGCGTAATAAGCGACCAGGGCGCTCTCAAAATTAGAAATAAGGGGCTCTTATTAGAATATTATTTTGGTGGAAAAACAGAGTTGAAAGATAAATTTCATGGTTTATGCTGACAGCCTGAGTGAGTTAGAGAGTATGGTTTTACGCCGCTTTTAGCAATATTCTAGCAATATCACGGCGGGGGACACCAGAAACGGGCTTCACATTTTGTACCCATCTCGGGAATCGAACCCAGGTTTTCGGCGTGACGAGCGAACGCTTTAACCACTAGGCTACCCGACCGTCCCCTGACAGCCTGAAATGTTTATGTACGACAGATCTATACATTTTTCCAGATTATAATTTCCCATAATTAAGGGTGCATATAACACACGAGTGCATATTATACATGAATAAATAAGTTTTGTGTATATTGATCAATTGGAAGGGGTGCTAATAGGGATTGTTCACTAGCCAATATATTAGCATATGTCGCCGTGGGTGCCTTTAAGAGTGGGGCGCTAATATTACGCCGAATACGGTACTTGTAATAATTTCCTCAAGCATCCAGTTTTCCTGGTTGCAAATGGAAGCAAATAATTTGCTCTAAGTGTCCAATGGGACATAATAATAAGTATAGCTTAATCATTGAAACCAATTGAATTTTAGCCATCGTAGCATGCACATACACTTTACTCAACCTGTCAGATTTTCTTCACTCAATCACACAGCATTGTTTCAAACAAGGAAAATCAAATTCAGTCTTTCCTTTCTGAAATTCACATATGAGACAGTCTACTTCTAGGTGTTATTGATGTGGTGGTTTCACATCACTAACATTGCTTTGAGAATATTTTACAGATTCTCATGGCATATTCCGTTTAATAACTACTACAGAAAGGTATGCTTCTTATATAGACTTTTAATTTGACATTATTTCAATACAGAAGAGACCGAAGTAGATTGGCCTAACACGTGCATTTCACGTGCGAACGTAGAGCCGTTAAGTTTATCGGAATCGGAATGATTTTGCAGCACATGGACAATAGCCCCTACTTGACTCTTGGCAGCATTGTCAGGAGATATTAGTTTATTATATGGAATTCTATTAGCTGGCCTCAGCTTACAAGGCTGAACAGAATTTTACATTTTAATTTGAGCTTCAGACAATCCTCAACAATCACAGACTGCATCTCTATGGCAATGTCACTTCGAGGGGTGTTCACATTGAACCAGACCAGGCCACAGTCCATTGAGCACAACTATCCAGGCTGCATAATGCATGCCTTCACTTTCCCCTAGGGAGCCTTCCTGGGAATAATGTTCATTGTTCATCGTCACACTTGTTTAATATTGACTTCTTGAATCTTTAACTACCTTCCCGGTTATCTGGCAGTGATCTGTTTGTTTGTTTGTTTGTTTGTTGTTCAACGCCGCACTCAGCAATATTCCAGCTATATGACGGCAGTCTGTAAAATAATCGAGTCTGGACCAGACAACCCAGTGATTGACATCATGAGCATCGTTCCACGCAATTGGGATCAATGACATGTATCAACCAAGTCAGCGAGCCTGACCACCCGATCCGGTTAGTCGCCTTTTACGACAAGCATTGTTGCCTTTTACGACAAGCATTGTCGCCTTTTACGACAAGCATTGTCGCCTTTTACGACAAGCATTGTCGCCTTTTACGACAACCATAGTCGCCTTTTACGACAAGCATTGTCGCCTTTTACGACAAGCATTGTCGCCTGGCAGTGATCTGACTGGTGCTGAACGTGTTTCTATCCTACTTGCACGTCGGTGGTAAACACGATAACACGATTGAATAACGATGTACTGGTTACATGTACAGTACAAACACACAGAAGTGTTTATAAAGTTTGTTTGTTTGTTTGTTGTTTAACGTCACACTCAGCAATATACCAGCTAATATGACGGCGGTCTGTAAATAATCGAGTCTGGACCAGACAATCCAGTGATTGACATCATGAGCATTGACTCACGCAATTTGGACCGATGACATGTATCAACCATGTGAGTGAGTCTGACCACCCGATCCCGTTAGTCGCCTCTTACGACAAGCATAGTCACCTTTTATGGCAAGCATGGGTTGTTGAAGACCTATTCTACCCCAGATCTTCACAGGTCTGTTGATAAAGATAAAGATTACTGACAATATATCAAATCAATAACATTTTTCAAAACATTAACAACTTCCCCTATATTGTCATTACAAACACTTTGAACATTTGTCTTCATCAATAATAACAAGACAGATAACCATGAATCCTGGGCTCTCAAACTGACAAAGATGGAAGATAGAATGACTCAGGGCCACAATATGAGAGCGTATTTGAAGAAAACAAATGCTGGAAATCCACGATTAGAACATTCTGACATCATCTGATACACATCCCAAAGTTTTCTGCCTGAAATGTCGGTCAAGATCAAATAGCTTATCTGAAGCAGCAGTAACACTGTGCAGGCAACGTTTGTGTCACAGATACACAGACACTTAGTATTGTGAGAACAGGGCCTGGTTTCATTGGCTCCTCATCAAGTACACTGCAGAACAACATGATGACAACGTGTCATGCACTGCAAGGAGCTCTCACAGATTGGTCCTTGCATTATGTTCATAGAGAAGTAGTATCTATTTTTAGCAGATGACCATGTTGGGATTTCCTTTAAATAGACCCAGAATCTTTGCACAGGAATGGGTGAGAAATGCAGTATTTGAACACTTGTTCTCCAATATCCTAAAAATATGCCATACTCCTAAAAAGTCACATTTCTTGTCATGCTGAGCGGCGACAGGCAACGAAAAAAAGGTTTAGTTTGTCTGCAAATTGTGAGAGTCTACCCGTAAAGCAGGACCCTTTTCGTGAGCACCTGGTGTCTGCACTGATTTTCGGTGATCCATTCATATAATCGTCACTGCAATTTTGCCCCCTAAGCCAAAATGGAATCTGTTTCGTCAAATAATTGACACTGGTTATTCTCTGACGTTGATGTTGTATACTTTCGTGTATCGGCATAAAAAATCTCAAGCACGTCCAGACTGTCAGGAGGTATTCTTGTTTTCTACTCTAATATGTCAAAATAATATTTTCACAAAAAACAAATGGGAAGACCACCTTCATGTCCCGATCACTGATTGGTTGATCTCTAGCAGTGATTCGTAAAACTGTTCCATCAGGAAAATAATCAGTAAGAACCACTTATAACCAAAATGTTTGATCATTGATTATTTGTTTGTCATAGCTTATTTCATGTATTTGTTTTATTAGTATTTTCAGACTTAATCAGTAGTAAATCTCAGAGAAAATGTGTTCAGCACAGATTGCTATTTCCAGCTTACTTTACAAGACAATTACCGTATTCGACGTAATAAGCGCCCAGGGCGCTCTCAAAATGAGAAATAGGGGGCTCTTATTAGAATATTATTTGGGTGGAAAAAACAGAGTTGAAAGATAAATTTAGTGGTTTATGCTGACAGACTGACTGTTTATATACGACAGATATATTTTTCCAGAATTTAATTGCCCATAATTAAGAGTGCATATAATACATGAGTGCGTATTATACACGAATAAATAGGTCTTGTGTACATTGATCAATCAGAAGGGGTGCTAATTGGGATTGTTCACTTGACAATATATATCAGCAAATAACGCCGTGGGCGCTTATTAGAGCGGGGCGCTTATTACGTCGAATACGGTAAACGCAAAATTCTTAATCTCTGCATATATAAAAATGGGTAGCATGACAGGTAAACAGTAAACTGGTATTGTAAATCATCATATCAAGTTTGTAAATACTGAAGGGCCATTATATCAGTCGGTCAGAATGACCTTTGTATCGTATATTCAGTCATCAGTGATTAAAAATAACTATTAGACACTTGGCCGATGACAAATTTCTTTTAAATGCAAGGTGCGGCAGAATCATGAGAAAAACATTATTATTCCAACATCAACACATACATTTTGAAGTCATCATGACCCAAGCAATAACTTTAAACGGGGTGCTTGTGTTTGCTCCTAAATACTAAGCATATTTAATACATGTAGTATTTGAATATCGCCATCCCTTGCTCCTCCAGCATATTTGGTACATGTAGTATCTGAATCTAGCCATCCGTTGCTCCTCTAGCATATTTGGTACATGTAGTATCTGAATCTAGCCACCCCTTGCTCCTCTAGCATATTTATTACATGCAGTATCTGAATCTAGCCGTCCCTTGCTCCTCTAGCATATATGTACATGTAGTATCTCAATCTAGCCACCCCTTGATCCTCTAGCATGTTTAGTACATGCAGTATCTGAATCTAGCCACCCCTTGATCCTCCAGCATGTTTAGTACATGCAGTATCTGAATCTAGCCATCCGTTGCTCCTCTAGCATATTTAGTATATGTAGTATCTGAATCTAGCCACCCCTTACTCCTCTAGCATATTTAGTATATGTAGTATCTGAATCTAGCCACACCTTGCTCCTCTAGCATATTTAGTACATGTAGTTTCTGAATCTAGCCACCCCTTGCTCCTCTAGCATATTTAGTACATGTAGTTTCTGAATCTAGCCACCCCTTGCTCCTCTAGCATATTTAGTACATGTAGTATCTGAATCTAGCTGTCCCTTGCTCCTCTAGCATATTTAGTATATGTAGTATCTGAATCTAGCCACCCCTTGCTCCTCCAGCATATTTAGTACATGTAGTATCTGAATCTAGCCGTCCCTTGCTCCTCTAGCATATTTTGTACATGTAGTATCTCAATCGAGCCACCCCTTGCTCCTTAAGCATATTTAGTACATGTAGTATCAGAATCTAGCCATCTGTTGCTCCTCTAGCATATTTAGTACATGTAGTATCTGAATCTAGCCATCCCTTGCGCCTCTAGCATATTAAGTACATGTAGTATCTGAATCTAGCCACTCCTTGCTCCTCTAGCATATCAAGTACATGTAGTATCTCAATCTAGCCACCCCTTGCTCCTCCAGCATATTTAGTACATGTAGTTTCTGAATCTAGCCACCCCTTGCTCCTCTAGCATATTTAGTACATGTAGTTTCTGAATCTAGCCACCCCTTGCTCCTCTAGCATATTTAGTACATGTAGTATTTAAATGTCGTCATCCCTATTTTCAACATTTAACATCAACACCACAGTATTAGTTTTAAAAACACTGAATATTACACAAAACTAGTCTACCAAGTCACCTGGGCTCTGGTCAGACTTAGACTTAACATACAGTCCCCAACACAAAGTTAATGTCTCAAAAAAGATCAAATAAAAATAATTCTATAAAGGAACCCTCAAGTTTCTTAATCTGAGGGAAAATCTCAGGTTGCATGAATACCTGCTGCTGCAGCGGAAAGAGGAAGAACAATGATGAAGGGAGAGTGGGTTGAAGGGCAGAATCATGAGAATATTTTGTTTTTATTCCAACACCATGAACAAACTGAGATGTATCTAGACCTGCTCAGAGTCTGATATTTGGCCCCAAGTCAAATGACTGAAAAAATTTAAATGAAAGATTTCATATTTTTACAGATTTTTATTAAGAACATTAAAAAAGTCCAATTTTGAACAAATTCACTCTTTTTTTCCAAGTTTGCCTGCCAGGGTCACTAAGTTTGATTAATCCCTGACATACATCTTGCAGTCATCATGACCCAAGCACAAGCACCAGTGAAACCCCTAACAGTGACATTTCAAGTCCTAACAAAGCAGTGATAGAAATTAGCACTATTTCTACAATCCTTGCCGAATTGCCCAACAGTTAAGATATCAGAGGAACTAGTAAAAATTTGCCATTATTAAGGGTCTTGCTACATGTTATCATTATATGGACTGGTGGACTAAAAATGTTAGATTCTATCGCTGCTAGGGTATTTTAAACAAGTTTATCACAAAATAATGCCTCCTCAGCTCTCTTAAGGTTCAAGAGAGCATCTTTCATCAATTACCACGTCACCTTTTATCAATCATAACACACAAATGATATGATTAAACAGACAATTGCAACCACTTTAGTTACATCGTTCACAACATCAATCAGCAACTGATCAGTGTAATATTACATGCAGGGGGGAAACAGCTAGCAGCTCATTACAGCCAACCAATCACCATCCTCCAGTATTATATTCAAGGTGACAATACGAAAGTTTCCCAGATCTGTTTCAGGATGAAAGCTTGCAAATAGAAACCAGTCAACAATGAGTGGGTATGGTTACAGAATCCTATACCAAGGCAAACACCAGAGACAGGGGCGGTGTGTCCCAACATCCTTAAAAAAACAGCAACAACAATCAGGACATTGTGACATACTCTAGACAAACGAATACTTGACCACACATCAACCTTGGTAATACAAACACTGGCTTATGTAGACTGGCTGTAATAAATTATCTTCTAACCCCAGCTTGAAACTTGAGCATAGAAAGGGCTTGTTGGCTGGTATCTCTTGTGTTATCTGTATTATTGGACCAGAATATATTCAGTGTTGGAAATGTTTGTTGCTCGTTTGTTTTACATTGCACTCAGCAATATTCCAGCTATATGACGGTGGTCTGTAAATAATCATGTCTGGACCAGACAAACAAGCGATTGACATCATGAGCATCTATCCAAGCAATTGGGATACGATGACATGCATAAACCAAGTCAGCGAGCCTGACCACCCGATCTCGTTAGTCGCCTCTTACGACAAGCATAGTCGCCTTTAACAGCAAGAATGGGTTGCTGAAGACCTATTCTACCCCAGATCTTCTTCACTGGTCAACGAAGAAATGAAGAGTTCTCAGGTTCTTGAGGCATATTTTCGTAGAATTTTAACGTAAGTACAGGGATACAAATTGACACTAGCCAGCTGGCCTGAACCTGTTTTTCAATAGTGACGATAGAAATATTGGTCTCCTGAGGGCAAGTGACTAGGAAAGTCATCACGAGTGAGTGAGTGAGTGAGTGAGTGAGTGAGTGAGTGAGTATAGTTTTACGCTGCTTTTAGCAATAGTCTAGCAATATCACAGTGAGGGACACCAGAAATGGGCTTCACACATTGTACCCATGTCGGGAATCGAACCCAGGTCTTCGGCACGACGAGCGAACACTTTAACCAGTAGGCTACCAGACCGCCCCTAAAACTATTCAGAGTTTGACTACTTTTACCCCACTTTTGGTCATTGCCATTGGATACCTTCAGTTCAGTGAAGAAAAGAAATAGCACCAGCTCACCACTAGACTAATCTAAGCAAGTTTCATCCAGAAAAAATTCAAAGGTTTTGGCCCCGGAAACGAGCACAACCGTCATTTTCAGTATAAGTTCAACTTGTTGTCATGGAAAGCAAATAATTTAAACACAAAAGAAAAAACCAAATCATCAAAAGGCTCCAGGTGGCACTAAGTCTGATCTATATCGCAAGTTTCAACACAGTTCTGCTCCTGAAACGGAAAACGGACGGCTGACGGACGGACATGGTGGTTGCTAAAATGGGGTTAGAAAGTGTCCTTGAGTTTGCTGGCATACTTAGTAATGTAGTATTTATATCTAGCCATCCCTTTTTTTAACACTTAACATAAGCACCACAACAACCCCTTGTGTCTGCCAGTCTTCACGAGTTTTGAAAATGATGATTTTCATTATACAAAACTAGTTCACCAAGCCTCCTGCGGTTTGATTCAACTTATACCCCGTTCACATGCCCCTCTATACAATTACATATGTGTGCATACGTGCATACCAGGAGGAAATTTGCATCATGTCTGGAGCAGGTGCAAATGTAAATGTAAATTTGCACCGTGTGTATATGTTGCAATGTGAACGTTTATGTCAACATAAGAGAATTATCTAATTAATATCTGTTCTTTTGCTAACACCTAACAAATTGTCAACAGTTGCCAACTTTTATGCGTATATACAGAGTTGAGCGGACGGTGTTTTCCTTTGGTTTCAAGGGGTCAAAACTTTGTGTACAAATTAAATCAAACACGTTGCTTCACTCGAAAATTTTGGGTGAAGTAACTCTGTTTTCATTCAACTTTGATTGGAAAACAACCTGTTTTGTGTTGAAAGTCGTGAACAGACTGACGAATGTGTGTGCCTTACACAATTTACATGCTTTATTTACACACCTAAGTTGATTTTCATGTGAACGCATAGTAAATTTACATATACGCACGTTTGTATAGTTACATGTGTAAAATTACTTACGTTAGTAAATGTTGTGCATATGAACGGGGTATTCGACTTAAAATACAGTCCCCGAAATAAAGTTGAGTGTAACGTCAAATAAAAAAAACTTCAAGTCTCTAGATGTGAGGGAAAGAGGGTAACCATGGTAACATGAGGACAGGCTGCTACAGCAGAAAGGGGATGAGGGGGGAGTGGGCTGAGTGTTTTATATGATCTTGGTCTGTACAGGTTCTACTACACCAAATCAGAACCAGTTTGGACAGTGCGGTTTTCGTAGAGAGCCTTCAGTGCAGATCGAGAGATATCTGCAGGCTGTGATTGGAGGATATTCTGTAAGATTTTTATGTCTTTCAAATGTACATCCATCCAGTTATTAAAACTGACCATGTTTTTCTATATTTAGTACTGTCTTTTTCAACATGATGACTTATGCTGAACATGCTGAATGTGACCACAGCTATTTTCAAGTAGGTGACATTTGGTGCGAAACTGGGGGTGGTGTGTTTAGCTTCCGGTACTCGGAAAAGGAGCTGGCTAAGCTAGTCATTTTTATTTTTTTTATTGCTGCTCTAAGGCCAAACTGTGCACACACGTACAGGTAATAGCTGTTGAATGCTTAGTTATTTAAAAAAAAATTATAACATTACTATAGAAGTCTATGGGAAAACATTTGGTTGTGTGTAACCTGTAAGAGAGACTAGGTTACATTTACAAATGCCAGGTGTAATGATCCTTCCGTCAAAAACATTCAAAACTGCTAAAAATATTGTGAACCTCCATTGCATCACTTCCTGACACAAAGGTGAGCTTATGTCAACAGACACTCCCAAGATAACTGAAAGCTGACATACTGCAATGTCTATGTGCTTTCGGAGGATATTTTCTACACAAGTCTATGCTGGCTGCAGTATCTTTGCTCCACTACTCTAACCACCCATGTCAAAATAACTCAACAAAGAACTCACTGAACATGTTGAAGTGGATCAAAACATCAACACAGACTGTACAGAACCCAAACACATGCAGGTCTGGTTACCATGGTTTCCAGGAACTGTTACCCACACTTAACAATTACAACTTGATCAGGCCAGCACAAAAAACATTCTAGAATACTGCCTGTATTTCATCATTTGTTAATAAATAAATCCTCTATCGTGTCAGTATTAGTTGCAGTTTTGAAGAGAATCGTCTATTTGGAATGACAATCTGTCAACATGGTCAATGTCATCGAATACAAACCTCTCTGTAAACCTGTTATTTCATTTTCAAAATGAATATTGTTTAGTTTACATGTCAAACTCGTAAGAGACAACTAACGGGATCGGGTGGTCAGACTAGCTGACTCCGTTAAAGCATGTCATCGAATCCTAATTCGTGGATCGATGCTCATGATGTCAATCACTGGATTGTCTGGTCCAGACACGATATTTACAGACCGACATCAAACGGCTGGAATATTGACAAGTGCGGCATTAAACAAAGAAACAAAACATGACAACCAGCTACAGGGTTTCGGATAAGTGGTTTCTCAAATAGATCACAGACTTATTGATATCCAAAACGTCCAGATTATCATTTAGTAAAGACAAAGAAGAATATGAGAGCATGATGTCTGAATGCCTGGTCTTGGACAGAATCACTGCAGACACGACATTCATGACATCAGTCCCACCATCACAGAAACCACACAGAAAAAAAACCATAACAAAACTGTTTGACAAACCTGTCAGACGTCCCTCACCATGTTGACGTGTTACACTGAGATGGGATAATCAAAGTCTGGACCGGTCAGTCAGTGGGCAAGAACAAAAGGACCAGGCTGCTACCTCCAGCCAACAAGACCAGACACATGACCAGTGAAAGCAAGTGTCGCGCACTGTGTCACCCCACCCTGCTGGACACCACAAAGCGGGCTTCACCCCACCCTGGGAACAAATACGCCGGAGTTGGATAAAGAAGTAATCCTATTATCTACTCGTCCACTCTGGCAGCTGTCCATCACTAAGCAAACCTGGTCAAACAACTGGACATCAGCTGCCACGCTTCAAAAATAATTTGCGTTTTCACTGGCAACACTAGAAACTAACTATTTTAAAGCGTTAGAAATTGGCACTAGTCCTATAGTCCTTACCAAACTGCCCAGTAGTAAAGGTATCTTAAGGACTAGTAGAACTTGGCCCATGGGTTTTGCTATGTGTTATCATTTTAAGGACTAGTGGACAAAAACTGTTAGTTTCTAAGTCTGACTCCTACACTGGATGGGTGTAATCTCATATCCTGGATGAGGCCCTTGTTGATGGTGGTAAAGGGCCAGGTATGGGCATGGTGAGGTGAGTGGTTGCAGTGTCAATGTGTTTGTACCTTGGGCTGATAGATGTTTCTAACCCTGTTTTAGTCCACTAGTCCTTATAATGATATCATCAGAGCTCCAGATAAGCTGCGTATCTGCGTAAAATACGCATCAGAAATGCAGAAATACGCAGTAAAATAATATCCAAGCGTATCAAATACGCAACAAACATTACAGATACGCTACAAAAATAAAGCTTGTGCGTATCATCAAAATGTTGTGAAGTAACCCTGCGTATTCGATTGGCAAATCAGCAACTTATTTTGAAATAATAAATGGGCATTCCGTCAACCTTGCCAAACTCCACGATGATCGTTTGCCATCACACTTTCTTGTGGAAGTATCGTGGTATTTTTGAGTCCTATAAAGCTCTCGAACCCACACAACACCAGTTTGCAGGGACTAGATGAATAGTGTTTTTAAATATTTAACTTAAATACCCACATGTGTAAAAACTAGCGGGTAACAGAAATGTGAATACCCAGATAGAATTACTGATACCCAGTGATTTTAAAATGCATGGGTAAAATACCCACAACATCAAAAGCTTATCTGGAGCTCTGTATCATATAGCAAAACTCTTAAAAAGGGTAAATTTCTACTGGTCCTTACGTGTCCTTAACCATTGGGCAGTTTGACAAGGACGATAGGACTAGTGCCAACTTCTAATGCTGACAAGTCAGTAAAATGGTTAAAAATGTATTTATCAAAGTCTTTGAAATGAAATAGAAGAATGCCAGGTCACAGCATTTATTCACCTGATGAAGGAGTAAGCATACTCCGAAACGTTGTGTTCCTCATAATAAAGAAGTTGACATCCATAAATATCCATAATACAGCACAATGTTAAAATGTCCCACTGTCTTTGAAAGAGTGGGCCTTTTTTCAATTGTAGGGGCAAAAAGCACAAGGCCCCACCCTAGAATTATCCCTGCATATGGTAAAACAATCATCTGGGGTCATGATTTTAGTTTTTTTTCTGGAAGTTGGGTAAAATAGTCCTTTTTGAATATTTTTAGCCCTTACAAAAAACTTCTGTGTGTGGTCACGTAAGAAGTTCAAACATGGTATGAAAGAAAAAAGGCTAGATGTCAGCCTTTTCATCATGCGTGATAATTTTCATACCAATATTTGAAAGTTTTACGCAACATGAAAATATAACATTTCCAGTGGGTAAAATTACTAAGGCCCTTATCCTACATTGTCCTGTAAGATTTGGGGGTACACATATCCACTCCCACCCCAGGTGCAGCAAACCAAGGACCCCAGGACCATCCCTGACTTTGTACAATACTCGTGGTCGCAAGTGAGTGAGTGAGTGAGTTTGGCTTAACGCCGCTTTGAACAGTATTCCCGTTATATCACATCATGTCAGCATAACGTGGGAGGAAAGCCCAAAGTCCTGCAGATCTCAGACGTTTACCATTTGGGTAAAACCCATGAGCACAGTATATGGTGCCGACAAACCTAGAAACATAATCAGGGCGAATTGCAGAGCCTCACACCACAGGGCAACCTGGGCCCTCTAATGGTCACAAGAGGACGCCCACAAGGGTACAAATCACTATTGACATTCTTGATGCTTACCTGTCTCAGGCACATTGATCATCAGCCCATTACAATGAGACTTATTTCCTCATGAAAAGATACATGACATTAAAAGTGACAAAGTGGTCACTGGGGCACTTTCAACCAGGACCAGTTTTATCCTGAGCATCGACCTGGATAAAAACTATTTATTATTTTTAATTTGTATAAAGTGAATGTATATATGGTAACAGTTGGTAACTTACAATGAAGGAGAATAACAAGTCAATGAAATGGGAATCGACGTAGTATTGACATGTATGATGGGCTGGCTTCACTTAGACTTGAGCCATTCATGCTGTTATAGTTACTGTTTAACGACTGTAATCTAGAGGCAGAGATGACTTGTATTTTACTGGTGGTGTGGCTAAAAAATGAAGCTGCTTCAATTCTGAGTTTTACGTCATTCCATTGATTGCAATGTTAAACTATTTCTGGATTTAGAAAATAAGACTTGTAAAACTAATCCCTAAATTCAAACAAAATAAATTCTTTTCCCAATTGGCCAACATTTAGCTCCTTAACTTCCTTGAACCACAGTTGCAGGAAGCCCATCCCTTGACAAGTATTGACCTTGAACAAATCATTATTTTTTGTCGAACAAAACTAAATATATGACCTGTTTGAGAGACACTCTCCCATTAAACACTATTACCATCGCATGACTGACCATCGCCTTAACCTTTCACTGCTGAATTGCTAAACAAACCATTATTCAGCCCTTCAAGATCAACAAAATTAATCGCAAATATGACCTACCTTACCATTTTGAGACCTGTATTTATTGCTTAGGTGCCTCCAATTAATAAACTAAGCTTGGCGACAAAAATATTTCACACATTGAAAGAAACTGGAGTACAACATCGTTTGTCTATCGACATCATGACCTCCCAGGGTTTGTTTGTTTGTTGTTTTTGCCACAGTCAGCAATATTCCATCCGTATGATGGCGGTCTGTCAATAATCAAGTCTGGATTAGACAATCCAGTGATTGACATCATGAGCATCGAACCACACAATTGGGATACGATGACATGCATCAACCAAGTCAGCGAGCCTGACCACCCAATCCCGTTAGTCGCCTCTTGCGACAAGCATAGTCGTATTTTACAGCAAGCATGGGTTGCTGAAGACCTATTCTACCCCGGATCTTCACGGCTATCATGGTTTAGTATATCTCCTTCCAGTGATACTGAAGCCTATCTTGCTTCTGATGCTATCGTCTGTAATGCTACAAGTTTATGTATTTCTGGTCATGTGCACATTGCACTGTTTACTTTCACAATGGTGGCATGTTCAAATCATAGAGGAATATTTTGACATGTTTTCAAAAGCCATCTGTATTAGCCTACCTGTCCAGCACAGAATGATGACGTGAATGACATAACTATGGCTATCACTGCCAGCAGTCCTACAAGGCGTTTATTAAGTATACTAGTACATGCAGATTTGGGTGGGCACAGTAGAATCACAGAATTCAGCATTTGGGATGGGAGACGAACTAGACTACTTCATCTGCTACATATGTGGGCTGGGATGATACACCAACTGTGAGATCCCATACGTGTCACGATACCTTGCTCACGATCCCATATGTGAGTGAGTGAGTAAGTGAGTATAGTTTTACGCCGCTTTTAGCAATATTCCAGCAATATCATGGCGGGGGACACCAGAAATGGGCTTCACACATTGTACCCATGTCGGGAATCGAACCCGGGTCTTCGTCGTGACGAGCGAACGCTTTAACCACTAGGCTACCCGACCGCCCCCACGATCCCATATGAACCATGACACTTGCATGTGCTCTTATCTGTGGTGCATCAGACATCTTTTTCATAGACAAGATGGCCAAATACCTGGTACACTGTCGATTTACAGTTGGCAGTGTCAAGTTTGGCACAACAAATGAAAATATCTATGTTTTCACTATTAACTTTCACTACTGATTAGTGTTTAGTGAAACAGCAAACATTTTAGGCCAGAATCGATATTTTGTACTTAGTGTGCAACTGTGATCGATACTTGCATTGAGAAATAAAACATCATGATCCATCGGTGCATAGGTGTATCGCCCCACCACTGCCACATATGTGTCTGATAGTAGCAAATGATAATTGGCTTAGCAAATTCCAGTGATGGTCTTTCAACAAGAGTAATTGTTCAATGACTTGTCTGTATTGTTTGTTGTTCAGACACATTACATCAGTTAGAATGTTTTCAATCTTGTCTTGTCTTTGTAACCAAAGTTATATTTGGGATAACACTATCTTGGAAAAGTACACATTCTAGTACTTTTTTGGGTTGAGTCCCTTTCGGGATTCAAACCCACACCCTCAGAGTGAGGCACCCAAATGCCAGCACACAGTCAGCGCTCTAACCCACTCAGCCACCGAGGCTTCCATGAAAATGAAAGTCAGACAACTGGTAGTCTAGATCACATACTTTGTGTACCCTTCTGACAGGGTTAGAAACTAACGGTTTTTGTCCACTAGTCATTATAATGATAACATATAGCAAAACCCTTAAAATGGGCCAATTTCTACTAGTCCTTAGGATACCTTTACTATTGGGCAGTTTGGTCAGGACTAGCGGACTAGTGGCAATTTCTAACGCTTTTCTGATAAGTGTAAATTGGCACGGCTCCCATGACCGAAAGCTATGAATACACAATGCCTCAACCAAAGTACTAAATTGTATACTTTACCAAGAAAGTGTTATCACAAATACAACATTTGTTACACCTGACCACTTTCGAAAATGCATTGTGTATTTTGTCTTGTCTTAAAACTTAATTTCAAAAATATTAATTTGTTCGTAAGACTAAATGAATGTGGCTCCCTTAATTTGAATGTGGCTCCTTAAACTAAAAATTTGAAATGGCACCTAGAAAAATATTACCAGGAGCCATTAGTGGCTCCCAGAAAGAAATCGAAGTTTGGAGTACTGAAATTTCCCAGTGACAGCTCGGCAGTGATGAATGATAGGACAAATGCAGAGCTATGAACTTCTTCTCCATAATCTATCATGAGTTCCAACAAGCATGGCAAGTGAGAGTACGCTAACATAAGCAGCAAACTGATTAGAAAATAAGTCACATAAGCGTCTGAAACAAGATGGAATCCCCTCAAAGAATTATTTCAAGTACCTCGTCCGAGGCTGTCAATCATCAGCTCCTCAACTGTAGGGGAAAGACAAGTTATCCTGGAAGTAAAAACATGTGGCATATTAAGTTTGCGTAAACCAGAGAGGAAAAACAGCAGGGCCGCTAGTCTAACTTTTCAACAGGATACCCTTTTTTACAAAAATGTACCATTTTTACATCCATATTATCACAATTTGTAGGGGAGCTTCCACCACCTTTGAAGGTAACACTTAACATTTATCAAGTAAGCTAACAAAAACAGCAAAGATGTATTAAGCTGGTTATATAAAAAAAACAAAATAACAACTTGTTTATCATATCCGGAACTAGTCATCAACATGGCCAAGTCTCAACAAAATTCATATCATAACAGAAAATCATTATTTACCTATATCCACCAACCCATACATAATTTTTTGTCTGTGTTGATTTTGGTGAGGGAGGGGCCACTTCTTCTGTACGTCCCTCAATGGAATTCCACAGTGTCTTAACAGCCAAAACTGGCTTCAGTCTAGTCATACTCATTGTAAATACTTCTGTCATAAACCCACTCAATGTCTCCCACATCAAAGCCGCTTATCCTTGTCCTGATTTGCGGGATCCAAGATCAAATTAGTCAGAATGTTGTCAGGGATTTCATCAGGGCAATAAATACCTTGGTCTTTTCCTAGGGAATCCCATCAATGCCTTAAACAAACCCCAAATCTGTGAACTTCTCCCTTGGGATCCAGACTATTTGGCCGTTTTGCTGACTTAGGGCTTTGTGCTGTAAGCAGAACACGACTTTACAGTGTGTCACATCCAACACTGGCCAAAATGGCCATGTCCACTCTGTCCAGACAACCCACTGGGGTGACCCAGAGCAAACATGGACACTCTGCGATGCCTAGGAAGCTTGTCGGGGCCGTTTCATGCGGAGTCCGGGATAAAACTTCACACCAGTTCTTCAATCATTGTCCATACATCACATGGTCTAGGTGCTCTGCAGGGCCATTCAATACAACCATGGAAAAACATGGAAACAGTAGAATTCTTGATGTATTATAATTATCAATTATTAAGTTTTTACGAAATAAAGTGTACTGATTTATTCCTTGAGGATGAACACAGCATGCAGTGTGAGAGCGCTCAATACAAATTGGAACACATGGCACAGTTTGGTTTAGTAATCACACAACCTTCATGGTTCTGCAGGCTAGTCACACACAATCTCCGTGGCTCTGCAGCCGAGTCAGTGTGGAAACACCTGCATGGCTCTACATGGCTCTACATGGCTCTCCAGGCTAGTCAATGTGGAAACACCTCCGTGGCTCTCCAGGCTTAGTCGTAAGTCGATGTGGAAACACCTCCGTGGCTCTCCAGGCTAGTCAATGTGGAAACACCTCCATGGCTCTGCAGGCTTAGTCCTAAGTCGATGTTGAAACACCTCTGTGGCTACGCAGGCTAGTCAATGTGGATACACCTCTAGGCTCTGCAGGCTAGTCCGTGTGGAAACACCTCCGTGGCTCCGCAGGCTAGTCAATATGGCAACACCTCCATGGCTCTGCAGGCTTAGTCGCAAGTCGATGTGGAAACACCTAGGTGGCTCTGCAGGCTCAATTGTAAGTCGATGTGGAAACACCTCAGTGGCTCTCCAGGCTAGTCAATGTGGAAACACCTCAGTGGCTCTGCAGTTTAGTCAGTGTGGAAATATCTCTGTGGCTCTGCAGGCTAGTCAATGTGGAAACACCTCCGTGGCTCTGCAGGCTAGTCAATGTGGAAACACCTTCGTGGCTCTGCAGGCTAGTCAGTGTGGAAATATCTCTGTGGCTCTGCAGGCTAGTCAGTGTGGAAACACCTCTGGGCTCTGCAGGCTAGTCAGTGTGGAAACACCTCTGGGCTCTGCAGGCTAGTCAGTGTGGAAACACCTCTGGGCTCTGCAGGCTAGTCAGTGTGGAAACACATCTGGGCTCTGCAGGCTAGTCAGTGTGGAAACACCTCTGGGCTCTGCAGGCTAGTCAGTGTAGAAACACCTCCGTGGCTCTGCAGGCTAGTCAGTGCGGAAATACCTCTGTGGCTCCACAGACTAGTAAATGTGACAAGTCCAACACAACACCACAGCCCCTGTCTGTGACATTGGTCAAGTAAAGTGCCTTTCATTCTAATCAACTTGCCTACACCTGTCACTATGCATGATCGTCAAATGAAAAACAAAAATCTTCCAAAATGAATGCTGTATAAACATGATAAATTCCGGCCAATAGAATTAAAAAATCAATTAAAAGCTTTTGGCACTTACTAAGCATGCAAAGTGTGCAGTGTTGGGATTTTATCATCAAATATCATTTGTCATTAATCATCATTCATAATCGGCTTTTGGCTTTTACAGTGTGCCTACTAACTTTCCAGAAATTGCATGTAAAAAGATTTGATTTGACACTAAAATCTCATTCAATACCTGAAAGAAACTGTTCAGTTGCCCATTGATGAATGTGTTGTTTAGTAATTATTTACAGAGAGAAGGAATGTTGAACAATTTGAACTATTTTTACTCCATAAATGATTACATACAATTAGTTATAGACACTTACAATCAGTAATTATACAGCAGGAGCGTAACAAGTCAAACATCAGAAAAATGTGTGCGTGTGAGCAAGTAAAAGAGTGTGTGGCATGGCGACTGACTCAGGCATGGTGTATGGTGACAAAAGGTAACAATCATGATCATGAACAAGGTCTGGTGATATGTATCTGATCATGAACAAGGTATGGTGATACGTATCTTATCGTGAACAAGGTATGGTGATATGTATCTGATCATGAACAAGATATGGTGATACGTATCTGATCGTGAACAAGGTATGGTGATACGTATCTGATCGTGAACAAGATATGGTGATACGTATCTGATCATGAACAAGATATGGTGATACGTATCTGATCGTGAACAAGGTATGGTGATACGTATCTGATCGTGAACAAGGTATGGTGATACGTATCGGATGATGAACAAGATATGGTGATACGTATCGGATCAGGAACAAGGTATGGTGATATGTATCTGATCATGAACAAGGTATGGTGATGCATATCTGATCGTGAACAAGGTCTGGTGATATATGTATCTGATCATGAACAAGGTATGGTGATACGTATCTTATTGTGAACAAGATATGGTGATACGTATCTGATCATGAACAAGATATGGTGATACGTATCTGATCGTGAACAAGGTATGGTGATACGTATCTGATCGTGAACAAGGTATGGTGATACGTATCTGATCATGAACAAGGTATGGTGATACGTATTGGATAGTGAACAAGGTATGGTGATACGTATCGGATCGTGAACAAGGTATGTTGATAAGTATCTGATCGTGAACAAGGTATGGTGATACGTATCGGATAGTGAACAAGGTATGGTGATACGTATCGGATCGTGAACATGGTATGTTGATAAGTATCGGATCGTGAACAAGGTATGGTGATACGTATTGGATAGTGAACAAGGTATGGTGATACGTATCGGATCGTGAACAAGGTATGGTGATACGTATCGGATCGTGAACAAAGTATGGTGATACGTATCGGATCGCGAACAAGGTATGGTGATACGTATTGGATCGTGAACAAGGTATGGTGATACGTATCGGATCGTGAACAAGGTATGGTGATACGTATCGGATCGTGAACAAGGTATGGTGATACGTATCGGATCGTGAACAAGGTATGGTGATATGTATCTGATCGCAGTTGGTGTATCGCCCAGCCAAGTACATAGTTTGGAAACCTAAATAAATCCCTGTCTTCTCATATGATCTATAACTTAGTATAAATGAAGGGATGACTAATCCCTACTTCCAACATAAGCATTATGACAACTTTTTATGCAAATGAGTTTTTACTCAAATGTTTCTATTCCAATTTGGTTATTACATTTTTCATCGGGGCAACCAATAATTTTTCACTCATTTATTCATCACTCTATTGGATTTTTCCCAAAATGAGTGAACATTTAAAGACTTCAAAAAAATATGAAATATTGTTTTAGATGTATATAACCATGATAACGGAAAATAAATTAGCTTGTAATTGTGTTTCAGAAATTAGCTCTGTTGTACGCATGTTAAAAAGGTGCATTGGGTATTTATGCCTGCTGTTTATATACATATGAGTTTTTCATTTAATGCATGCGTTTATGTATGCAAGTCAGTTGAAAGTAATTGGGTTTTGAATATTTTGGGGGGTATTTTAAGCAAATATGCTGCTTATCTGTACCTCTAGGCCTTCCCTGACCATGCCTAAATCCAAACACTGCACCCTTATGTCCAATTGGGTTGGACAGCTTGAACTCTTCCAACTACTGTTCCAAATTAATATTAATAAACAAAATTCTCCCTGAAAAGGCAAAATAACACCAAACATAAATATTTCATTACTACAGGTAATTTATTTACTTAAGTGTATCAATCACGGCCAGCAGAACAAAAACCTTGCTTAAATCAATGAGCCCTGTAAACATTCTCATGGAACCTAGCAACTGGCTTGCCAACCATACACAGCCTGCCAGTAGACTTACAGTAAAGTCACAAGCTTCACTGAACACAATCATTCTAAATTAGCCCCGCTTGATGAAGGGGCTTCAATTAAGAACAATAAGTCACATAATTGTGCATTTATCACAGATTGATATTTTCTAAATATTTCTGGTGGGTGACAATAATGGCCATAATAAGCGCTATAGCAATTCCCTGTCCAGCTGGGCTCGGCGTTTTTATCAACTTATTACTTCAGAGCAGTAAAGAGAATATCCTTTACAGCAGGATGTGTTTACCTTTTCATGAACACCTGGCGTTATTACTGACTTTCAGTGACCCATTCATATAATTTTCATCACTATTTTGCCAATGGTCCAATGGAATGGGTTTCGGCAGATAATTGAGACTGATTACTGGCTTTTGACGTTTTATATTTAGCATGTTCAGTCACAATGAATTTAATTATCTCTTGTCTTTGAGCCTTACGTAAGAAATTATTGGTTGGTTGGTTTGTTGTTTAGCACCGCACTCAGCAATATTCCAGCTATATGACCGCTGTCTGTCAATAATCAAGTCTGGACCAAACAAATCCAGTGATTGATATCATGAGCATCAATTCACACAATTTGGATACGATGACATGCATCAACCAAGTCACCAAGCCTGACCACCCGATCATGTTAGTCCCCTCTTTCCACAAGCATAGTCGCCTTTTACAGCAAGCATGGGTTGCTGAAGACCTATTCTACCCCGGATCTTCACGGGTTAAGAAATTATTGACACCACAATAATCTTCCATTATACCTATCATTTAAGCTAAATCACAACACAACAGTGTGTGTGTGTTGAAATATTCCACCAATATGACAACAGCCTGTAAGGACACACTTTATAAACTTTATGTTTCACAGATATATTCCAGCCTTTTCACAAGTTTGGTCAAAATTAAAAATGAAAAAATAGTTATGTCACTCATTTATTTAATAATTTATTTATATAAAAATCATTCTGCCTTGGAGTGAAAACTGCATATGGCTTCATTAAGCACTGATGGGGATGTAGACATGAAATTTATATACAACATTTTTTATTGAGGGTCTATATTACTTGCAGGTGACATGATAAAAATAAATATGTGTTTTTTTCTTTTCCGGCTGCTTTTCAGTAGGGGCTGCAGGTTCGTGAAACGAAAATAAAATTTTTTTGGCCTAAATAACCTATGGTTGATATCATGAGTAACATCCCACGATATCAAATTGACAAGTACAGTAACCATGGCAACCCACAATCAACCAAGTCATCGAGCCTGACAACCCAAACCATTTCCAGAGTAGAGTCTCCTCGGGAAGACAAGCATATCGTACTGGGGACTATTTAAACCTGGAATCTCAATGGGGGAATACCCCAAACCCTCAAACCTGTTGATATATTAATCTTTGGTGATAAGATAAACTTAACATACAAATTCTGATGAAAGTTAAGCCTGAGTCATGCAATTTCAGACCAGATTTTTTTGGGGGAAGGGGTATAGGCTTTCAAATCAATATTAATTTCATCAAAATCAGAATGTGTTTTCTAATCATGCAACCTCGGACAGGCTGTAAGATTGATTCCATCATAATCATCGCCTATCTCTCGCTCAAAGGGATAGACATTTGTAATGGAAGAGACGTTCCATATCCTGTGGAAAGTATCTTTAAGACATTCCAGAATTTTCTTTTGTTCAGTTTTCATATTTTGAATCGAGCACTTTGTCAGAATATTTTTCAAAGCATATTCTGGAATGAAAGTCTTCAGTTTGAAACTAGTGCTGTAAAGCGCAAGAAAGATGCTTTCTGATTGGCTAGTGTCCACATTGTGCTAGTCATTCCATTGGTCAGTCAAAGTTAACAAAAGATTGTTCTGACTTGACCTGTAATACGATGTCCTCAGATCTTTATTTAGCGGGAACAAGAAATAAGATCTGGTTTTAAATGTGATGATTGAATCAGTAAGAATTATGTACCAGTATACTGGATTATGACTTTGTCCGTGATTAGTCAAAAAAATACAAATCACAGGATTTAGGACATGTAGGAATGCATATTAATCTGAAAGATCTACAAGTCGACTAGTCATATATATATATACATACTCAAAAGAAGTTAAAGAACACCCTATTTTTTCATATTACTAGAGAGTAAACTATTGTTATAACGAACTCAAAGCGACCACTACTTTTAATTCGTTATAACCGTAGTTCGTTATAAGCATATATACAACATCCATACAGCGAATTGACGGGACCAAGAAATAGTTTGTTATATCCGTCAGTTTGTTATAAATGTAGTTTACTGTAGTTATTATGTATATATGCATATAACTACGGTTATAACAAATTAAAATTAGTGGTTCCTTTGAACTTGTTATAACCGTAGCTGACTGTATATATCTATAGAGAGAGTAAGACATCCCCAAAACAGCCGAAATGCTACTATCCTTCTGATACCTTTAACATTGGAGGACCTACCTCGGGCTGGTGCCAAGCTGCATCCCCACTGATAACACTAAGTGAACAGCTCAACATGCTTATCTAAGAGCATTACAGATTCATAAAAGAGACTTGGTGTACAATACATCATACACACATTTCTGTCTTCAATTTGGTAAACATATGAGTTCTTAAAAGATTAAACCAACATGTTACTTTAAAAAGTTAAAGTCCCCATAATAAGACTACAATTTTGATCACTGGTCTGACGCCCAAGTCTAGAAAAATACTGTTTGGTCAAATAAGCCAGTGTTTCCGTTTACGGGTAATTACATGTTTCTTACCGGTAAAATTAGGATTGGACAGGCAATTCATGTTGACTTCCATCCCTGTAGAACGGCAAATAAAGTACCTCATTAATCTTTGTTGTTGGAAAAAACATTGACAATATCCATATGACGAAAATCAGTATATTTTTTTTATCGAAGTCAGCGTGTCTGTTACCATCAGGGTTTCCCCTTGTCTATATTTAGTGCAAGGAAATAGCATTTCGCTTTGCTTCAAAATTAAATATACATTTGTAGGGACTAAGTCTTGAAAAATTGAGAGAAAAAAAGAGTGTATATTTAACGAGGTTACTTCAGAGATGACATCATGGCATTGAACATGATGTTGAAAGAATTAAAACCAGGTAATTATCATGTTGCTTTTTTGTTGAAAGTTGGGAAAGACAAATCTTAGGGGGACTGGTAATTTTTAGAGTTGCCAGTCCACCAGGAGTGGCAGTTTTAAAAGCCAGCAGGAACAGGAACACTGAAATAAGCTTACCTAATAATAGTCCATATAATACTACAACCTACTGAAATGATGCAGGTCCATTAAGTGGGAATTACTTGAATTAAAAGTAGGGTCAGCATGTAATATAAGACCAGTCATAAATCTAAATTGTACATGTCCATGAAATAGTGTGACCAGATCAATCAGATATGTTATCAGCAAGCAATAGCCAACACCACTTCACCCCAAGTTAATGGTTGGCCAGTAACCACAGGAGGTGGGAAATAACAGGCAGGGTGATATAATGTAATATACACCACCATGCTAATTGCTATAAATACCAGCCTTCTCAGCCAGTACACATGTCCATGGAATTTGCAATTTTACAGGAAATCTACTCAGTGGTGGGTTTCCACACACCATAAATTGAGGTGCATGTAGGCCCAAATTGAAAATTTCACTATGCATGCTGAATCAGTTTCAAATGTGATGCATTATCTAGAACATATGTAATATTCTGGTACTGAACTGAAGATAGTAGGCATTCATAATAGAAATTGTATTATATAATAGACATATCACAATCTTTTAAATGGCTTAAGAATATTTTTTATTATTATTATTACTACTACTACTAATTCTACAAATGAAATAAGTTCATATTACATCACATGGGCCAGGCCAAACAATGAAATCTATTTATAACCCGAATTGATATATCACATGACACTTCAAATATAGAATAGTGTACCCTGAAATCTTAAATGGCCATCAACATACATGATGAATATTTTGCAATTCTACAATTTCAAGGAATTAAAAACCGTCATTTATGTTCTATGACGAGAGTAGTGTCAAAGGCAATGTTATTTAATTGACAGATGGCATCAACAATTCAACATAATGCCACGACTGGTAGATCTAACCGAATAATGGACAAATAATGTCAACAAAATATATCTGAACATTGGGCTAATATTGGATTTTCTTTGTGCGTGGTCAATCAACAGAGCTGGTCAATAAATTCTTTATTGTCCGAGTAGCAGGTCAGTCTTTGGGTCATATCATAACAGTCTCCTGTGAAAGATCATTTTTAGATTAGTGAGTCAGAATTTGCGAGATTCAGAGTAACTGGAACTTATCGTCTGCTGCTACGCCTATTACAGAACAATGATGTAACAGTCTACGGGTTCCTCGCATAGATTATTATGATAACCAACGTCATCTTATCGAATTTTTGTCCGATTCAACTGCAGCGAACCAACAAACAAACTGCGGGTCTAAAACAGCTGAGCGGATCTCTGTCCGCCCTTGAAAACCTCTGCTCGGAATTACACCCGAGTGAAATCCTGCTATTGACTACATCTCGGTCAACCAAAGCCTTTGGCTGTGACCTTAACTAATCAAGAGTTAGTTTATGTACTTACTTTAGGCAAAGATCGAGCTCGCGACAGACGATCCGTACATCCAACCTTCCTCTCTTCTGCAATACATCGATGTAGAGCTGACGCATGGGCAGAAGAGCAAGAAAGGGGAGTAACTCTCGTCTCCTATCGTCAACAGTCAAGAGTAAACTTCATTCATCAGGTCACGACAGCCAAACATTTTGTTGACTTGCGACAAAGAAAGAAAGCCGCATAATATCCCAGTAAACCTAATGCATTTATTTCATTGTTACTAGCAATGAGCATGAGCTATATTCCATCAGTATCAGATTTGTAAACATTTCATTTGATTGATAGAATTGATCTTATTAAAATAATAAATTATGCAAAAAAATGTAAATACTAGCCTATAACGTGTCTTGATTTCATCAGTAAGATAAAATATTTATTCATATTGAACAGGACAAATGAACACACAATAACATTTAGAAAGTGGTCAAATGTAACACAAGTTCTATTTGGGATAACACTGTCTGGTACTTTTTTGGGGTTGAGTTCTACCCGGGACACAAATGTAACAGGAAAAATGGTTTTTTTTAGCTTTGAAACCTCGTGCATAATAATATATCCACGAACACTGACGTCATGAAATCATATTTGTCACAAACTGACAATTATGATATAATTTGTAATCCAATATGCATACAAATTAATTTATTTATATTCAGTTCCTTCGTGTTTTAGTCCCATACACATAAGTTTAAACAATTCAGCTCTCAAGCACTTTTTTTCAATTTGAGAAAAACAAAAACAACAAGCCACGAAGCACATACGTACAGGTAAGAGTTCTTTGTCAAAGGAGACCAGAGCTGAAGTTTTATTGAACCGAGTGACCATCATGACATTTGACACCCTCTTTATATATGGACCACTAAAATGTACCACTATCAAAAACCTGGACCAGCCTCTGTATCCCGCCAGCATCCATACGTACAAGTCTGGCGCTCGGCATTAAGGGGCTAAAACAAGGACTGGTCAGCTCGGAGTCAGTATATTGTGTCTGAGTGGGGTATTCATGTTAAACTGCGGCATGGTATCTCAGTGTGCTAGCACTATAAATCGGCATCAGTCCGGACTAGAACAAGCAGCCACACACACATACACACACGTGCATGCACGTCGCTATATAAGTGCAATAATCTTGGACGCGACGTTAAACCAATTTCACCTCACCATACGTACAAAACAGAAAGCGTAAGACTGTCAAGAATACATGCACGTGAATACCAGTTTAACTAATGCATGTTCGCAGTCGGGTAAGGCACGGACTTGTATATAGGTCCGTGGGTAAGGTAAGTGCAATATCTACCCTTGATGCTTCTATGGCGGTGTCAGCTGTGTGAGTGTGCCCCGTTGTTCACGCGCCGTGATGCAAGAGTGGACGTTCCACTTGTATCGGTCAGCCCCTTGGTTACGGCGTCCGTGCATCGGCATAGCTAAGCTGACCATAGTACTTAATTAATGGCCTATTGTGGCCAGGTCATTTCAAGTTGAACTGGGTAATTAGTCCCCTAGGGTTGCCGATACTGATGTCACCTCGAGAAGCAACTGGCCCTGCGAGACTATTGAAATATGTAAGGGTCGTTTGATCACATTGATTCATGCATGATTATTGAATTCCTCATCTTAATTCCGGCATTCACATTAACAGCGATGGAAACATGTTCTTATGATGATGTATATAGAGGATATTATATCCGTGATCATGTCATGCTATGTTTTCGACACTCGTGCCTAAATTCCGGTATTTCCCCTCGCTATCGCTCGTGGCTCGTGTCTAAATTCCGGTCGTAAACATAGTACACATGAACAAGTATATAAAGTTGTATTTATTACCGAAGGGGGACACGGGTGGCCCAGTCGTCTAAGGCACCGCTATTCGCTGTGCAGAGTGGCGTCCTTGGGCACGCCAGAAACCTATGATTGTGGGTTCGAATCCCGGTTCACCCCGATTTTGTTTCCACGTATGTCAGCACCATACCTGTGCTCGTGGGTTTCACCGAAGTGGTGAACGTCTGAGACCTGCATCACTTCGGGCTTTCCTCCCCCTCTTTAAGCTGACACGCCGCGATATAACTTGAATACTGTTAAAAGCGGCGTTAAACCCAACTCAATCACTCACTGACTAGTCAGTATTAGAAATTGGCACTAGTTCTATCGTCCTTGTCAAACTGCCCAATGGTTAAGGACACGTAAGGATCAGTAGAAATTTACCCTTTTTAAGGGTTTTGTCTGAGACCTGCATCACTTCGGGCTTTCCTCCCACATTAAGCTGACATAACTGGAATACTGTTAAAAGCGGCGTTAAACCCAACTCACTCACTATTACCGAAGAAGATATCCACATACAGAGACGAATTTTAGTGTTTACCTTTAGGACAGCAAGTCACAGCAGCGGAAACACAATTTGAATGACGTCAACAATCTTCAGCTATGACGTCATTTCTAGTGTGACGTCATTCCGACCTCACGTCACAATAAGATTCGAATGACGCCAACAATGCCGTCCGGATGACGGAAACAATACACTGTTGTCTCGTGACGTTATAATGTGACTCTAGAGCGCATATGATCTCAATGAGTGAGTGAGTTAAAATTAAACGTCGCATCATTATTATTACAGCTAGGAATCCCGATATGTTTGCCCTCATAGGTAATAAAAGATAACATTTAAACTTTAAGGAGAATCCGAGTCGGAAAGAGATCAGAACCAAATTAACCAATCACCGTAACCGACGTCGTGGATAGGTGTTCATGTTATCAACCACTAATGTGCCTAGCACAGAGACAGCTGTGGTAGAAACTGGCGCGCAAAAGAAAGCATACAATTGAAAATTCGATTTGACCCAAACATTACAAACGTTTTAAAAATGTTACAAGGCTGAAAACAGTCGCCGAAATGCAACTATGATACCGGTTTCAAATACATCACTATCAAATAACCATTTCTTGTTTGTTTAATTTTTAGCCACCATCAAACATGGGTGTATTTATGTATACTTTATTTTGCCCGGCAGGTTAGCTGAAAGATAGCGTACATTCTCAATGACTCGCCCACTCGCCCACTCGCCCACTCGCCCACTATTCACGTTGATACTTAAACAAATAAGGTGCATTGGCAACAGAACCAGGGTGAGTTTATAACGCTACATAATCTTTGACCATAATTTATTTTACTACCAAGTGCTGGCAGCTGTTCTGACAGTTGTTTTCGACGTAAAGTATACTGTGAAGCAAAATTAATTCGACCGAGAGAAATAACGGTAAAAGATAGGAAACCGTTACTAGCGTTTGCCGTACACTTCATGGCGTAGAGTTGCCAGCCGTGCTGCCAGTCCATATGCCGTCATATCCCAATATCCAGCTACATACGATGGTCTGTCGGTTTATGATACACAGGTGGGCGTTATTTGAGGGTGAACTGGTGTGAAAATTCATCGTTCATGTTGTTATATCTCAGTAATAAGGGGCGGTCGGGTAGCCTTGTGGTTAAAGCGTTCGATTGTCACGCCGAAGACCCAGGTTCGATTCCTAGGGTGGGGGCCTTGTGCTTTTAGCCCCTACAATTGAAAAAAGGCCCACTCTTTCAAAGACAGTGGGACATTTTAACATTGTGCTGCATTCGCAAGTGTGGGTGTATATCTCTGGAATATTTGAAATTTTCACATAAAGGGGCCATGTCAGAAAATTCCTAGAGTGAACCAAGTATAAGTTGCATTGTTTTTGTCTACATCGCCTAAGAAAATCAGAATGGGTAAAGGGGCGGTCAGGTAACCTAGTGGTTAAAGCGTTCGCTCGTCACACCGAAGACCCGGGTTCGATTCCCGACATGGGTACAATGTGTGAAGCCCATTTCTTGTGTCCCCCGCCGTGACATTGCTGGAATATTGCTAAAAGCGGCGTAAAACCATACTCACTCACTCACTGGTAACATTCAGGAACAACTAAAGGTCCATGGTCCTTTGTTCATTTGGTCATTTAGGGGGACGGGGGTGGGGTTGGTGTGTCACGCTCCGACCTGAGGCGCCAGCGTCATCTACATTGCGTGTAAGCGAGTGAATCTGATTTTAAGCCTCACGCAGTTAAATGGCTTTTCATTTTTATTTGAGCAAATCCCGAATTGACGCAAGTCTTGATGGTGCTAAAAACCTGGAAACATAATCAGGGCGTACAGGAGTTCGAACCCACGATCAGATGTGCCTCTAGCTTGTAAGGGACGTCCCTCTGCACGGCGAATTGCGTCGTCGTAGACGTCTGGGCCACCCATCACCCCTCTGTTGCTTATGGCTTCACAAAAGGGCTTGGGGCGGTCGGGTAGCCTAGTGGTTAAAGCGTTCGCTCGACACGCCGAAGACCCGGGTTCGAATCCCGACATGGGTACAATGTGTGAAGCCCATTTCTGGTGTCCCCCGCCGTGATATTGCTGGAATATTGCTAAAAGCGGCGTAAAACCAAACTCACTCACTCACAAAAGGGCTTAAGAATTAACAATTAACCATAAAAATGCGTTTATGGATGTGTTAACGTATTATAACTCCATAAACTCAAAACCGTATTGAAGTCAATTCTCACCAACGTGTTATTTATTCACATACAAAGATGTAGACAACAATACGAAATCAGTGACAATGTTCAGTAACACAAGCCCCACCTATCTATTATCAGTCAATCAGAGAACAGGTGTCCGATGGTGGCGCGTGACCTAATTGCATTTCGGTTTATCAGAGACTATAAAATATATTTATTTTCTGGTCTCTGGGTTTATGGACAAAAACACCTTGGTTGGCCATTAGATGCTACGGACTCACCTGTATTTTTTTATATTAACGTTTAAGTTGACTTGCATGACATAACTGTAAAACTAGCTTTTAAAGCGCCATTAAACCCCCTAAGTACCGTTGTTCTGCTTGAACACGTGACATTCCCTGGGGACGGGTACTATATGCAGGGATACAACGTGTGTGACATGAAAGTGATATAAAACGATGATGTGATGTTATCACCTGTTGCATCACGAAACCTGACACCCAGGTGTCATAGTGGATATGCGCACTTTGCTGATAAATGGTTAACACCCTTGAGGGAATCAGTACATAGATAACCACCTATCAGTCCGTTTTCAAAACAAAATATCATCCATTGCCTAGGCCGGAGCGCTTTTTCAAAACTAGCAATATTAATACACGTTTCTCAAATGCAGGTTTTCTTAAAATAGCCAGAAATAAACACTTTTTACTTGAACTGTCATGGGAAATTGTGACATGGCGTTTGAGGAACACGTGTGTCGCACGGGGCTAAACATTTCGACAATGCATCTGACCTCGGATCAGAATGACCGGTGTTCGAATCCCTTTAAGTGATTCGGGTATTTTATGGCCGTACACACGTTAGGAGACCAACGAGAAGGTAAATAGTGTTTGACGCCGCTTTCAGCAATATTCTAGCACTGCCAGGAACAAGACTGGCCTTGACGTTTTGTACTCACATTGAGAACAGAGGTTGGTTTTCGGTGTGACGAGCAAGGGCCTTAACCAGGTGGCTACCTCGCTGACCTGTGATGAGAGGATGAGTAAATATATATACGTATGTTACCACTGCATTATGCAATACAATAGTCACACTACGGTCACACTAGTCACACTACGGTCACACTACGGTCACTCTAGTCACACTACGGTCACACTACAGTCACACTACGGTAACTCTAGTCACTCTACGGTCACACTACAGTCACACTACGGTCACTCTAGTCACACTTGTCACACTACAGTCACACTACGGTCACACTGGTCACACTACAGTCACACTACGGTCACATTATAGTCACACTTCGGTCACACTAGTTACACTACAGTCACACTACGGTCACATTACAGTCACACTACGGTCACAATACAGTCACACTACGGTCACACTACAGTCACACTACGGTCACTCTAGTCACACTACGGGCACACTAGTCACACTTCGGTCACACTACAGTCACACTACGGTTACTCTAGTCACTCTACGGTCACACTACAGTCACACTACAGTCACTCTAGTCACACTTGTCACACTACAGTCACACTACGGTCACACTGGTCACACTACAGTCACACTACGGTCACATTATAGTCACACTTCGGTCACACTAGTTACACTACAGTCACACTACGGTCACATTACAGTCACACTACGGTCACAATACAGTCACACTACGGTCACACTACAGTCACACTACGGTCACTCTAGTCACACTACGGGCACACTAGTCACACTTCGGTCACACTACAGTCACACTACGGGCACACTAGTCACACTACGGTCACACTAGTCACACTAAGGTCACACTAGTCACACTACAGTCACACTACGGTCACACTACGGTCACACTACAGCATCTATCCACAATTGGGACACGATGACATGCATCAACCAAGTCAGCGAGCCTGACCACCCGGTCCCGTTAGTCGCCTCTAACGACAAGCATAGTCGCCTTTTACGGCAAGAATGGGTTGCTACAGACCTATTCTACCCCGGATCTTCACGGGTCTGCACGACAATGACGATAATCTGTGTAACGTCACTTCCTAGATACTCTCGTAGTTCTTCATTACAGATACCAGATGGCTAGTCTGCCCTTGGGTTAAAAAACCGCGACGTCCACGTAATAAAATAATCCTTAAATAATGTTGAGTCAGCTAATCTCTGTTTCACTGGATAAAGATTTCAAATGGAAGGGAGGAATGTGGAAATCTGGTATGTGGTCGCCCTCAGATATGTAAATATTGGTATTGTAATTTGTGTTGAGCGGGTTATGCAAGTTCCGCTTCACGTTCCTCTCTGTTACGATGAACTCCAGGGCGTTGTTTATTCTGATGGCCGTCTCTATGTACACAATCGCAAGTTAATGATGTTCTCATCTCTTGAGTCTGATTGTAACATTTCACAATTTAGTGTTGAGTATGAAAACTAATAACGAGTGCCCCGTGATTGAGGGTGTTTGTTTCCCTTATAGACATTATTACGAATGTTCTTAAACCATTGCCTTCCTTTAAAGTTCGTTAAATATTTGAGGAGAACGGGGTGTACTCAGCAGGGTTATGGGGATAGCGTATCAATAATATCGAGTGTGTTGCGATACAGCCCTTGTCGATCGATGTATCGTATTAGAAATTTAGGGGTAAATGTACTTTGCCGATCCAGACCTGTGAAGATCCGGGTTGGAATAGGTCTTCAACAACCCATGCTTGCCGTAAAAGCTGACTGTGCTTGTCGTAAGAGGCGACTAACGGGATCGGATGGTCAGGCTCACTGACTTGGTTGATGCATGTCGCCGTATCCCAAATTGCGTGGATCGATGCTCACGATGTCTATCACTGGATTGTCTGGTCCAGACTCGATTATTTACAGACCGCCGTCATATAGCTGGAATATTGCTGAATGCTGCGTTAAACAACAAACAAACAAACAAACAAACATTGCCGATCCAGATGTGTAGAAACCGTAACGAGTTGTGTACTATATTTCAAGAATTGATGAGGTATTTTTTGTGTCATGGCAGTTATGTGTACGTGTTTTCATTTTTATTTGGATACGAAAAGTAATTATCCAGGGCACGGGCCGGGAAAGGGCGTATCGCAAAAATTATTTGGTTTTCAGCCTTATAAAACATTTTAGTGTTATTTTGTACAAGTCATTTTCAAGTGTGTCTACGAAATATTAGTATCAATAAAAATATCGCTTGTATATAAAAGCGGCAAAAAACATTTCCATAATCAAAGTAAATCTCTTCTAAATTTGGAGTCCATTGTACGATTCCGACTATATCATTAGCAGGTTTTTCACGAATTTTTCACCGTACTATCACACTATCACTGTATTGTCTCATTCTCGCTGTGCCCCCCCCCCCCCCCCCCCATGACACGCTCCCATCCAGACTAACAATTACTTTCTGAAATGATAATATTTGTAGAATTGTTTATGTTAAATTATCTTTAATATTTATAACAGAAAGGAGCCGACACTGACATCTAGTCTCTAAAATGAACATATCGTACAGAAAAACAACAACAGTTGTTAAGTCATCTTAATAAAAATTTAATAAAAGGAGCCCAGAGACTCTCTTCATTGATACTGCAGTAATCTAGACTTGCCAAACATTATAGACTTGCATGGGCTGTATTTGATATATATTTGTATCAGGGTCTGTAAGACAGACTAAAAGGAGCTAAAAGGGTCCCGAAACTGAAGCCATCCAGACTTTGCTCGGGGGTATGATAACCTTGTGTAGCTGACAAAAAAAACACGTCATTTGTGGATATCACAAAAGTAATCTTAATGAATGTGAGTGATCTTCATACTATACGCCCCACACTGTGAACACCTGCATTGTAACGAAATCTTACGGGTCGAGTCTCTACGTTAAATGCAAAGATGGCGTGGAGTACCTCGCCGTGATAATCATTTATTTACAATATTTCTGATCAATTAACTGTATTCGTGTTACATCACTGTATCTTCCTGGCCTCAGCAGCTTTGCACCCTTCACATACAAGCTACATCTTAATGCTTACTTATGTACTTGGTATCGGTTTTAACGTGCGCTTTCCGACATATGAAGAGCTTAGAGCTTTGCACTTTGGCCCTTTTGCTTATTATTGCATAAATAACATCTATGAGTTCTTGTCTACCTGTAGAAAAAATATTGTATGGTTTCATTTATGCGTTTTTGAAATATAGCTACTTAAAATTCTATAAAAGGGCCAAAGTCAAGTTCCAAAAGGGCCAAAGTCACTTTGCCAGATTTTGGTCCTTTTAGCTCTCATTTCCGTGTGTGGTTGAGACTGGTTGTCTGAGAGAGGTTTTGAAAGTCTGGACACCTTATTATTATCTTTCAACTATTTCAACTAAGTTGGCACTAGTTTAAATCATTTAAAAGTACTTCAATAGTATGTGTTTGTACTTATAGTAGTAGTTTATCAATCTCACTTGTCAAATCTCATGCAAATGCCAGAGGGTCAAAAAGGGCCAAAATACAGACATTGGTCCTTTCCATCCTTACACAAATTAAAAACGTAAGTTTATTTCCTTTTTTTGAATGTTTTTTATACCAACAATTATATCTCTGCTGTCAGAATGCTTTAATGTCTAGGAATTTATCGGTAAAAAAAAGTTCATCAACATGCATAATATTATGTGTTTTCATCACTTTTCTCAAAACAGACTCCACATGACATTGGCCCTTGTGGCTCTAAGCTCTTCATATGCGTATTTCGCGCACGGGCCCGCCAGGCCATTTAGTGAGAAGGGTATGTCCGAAAGGTAGGGCAACCTGCAGGGGCTTTGTGGTCGCTTAATTCCTTTTTGGAATATTGAAATATGTCATGCTAAAAAGGTGGGGGAACTAAAGGAGTCTGTGAGGTTGTTTGTTTTAATAGATTTATGAATTATGTTTTATTGGTAGCTTGTTTTTTTATTTGTTTTTGTTTTTTAATGCGGTCGAGTGGGCCTGTTTTGGTTAGATAAATGCCTAGTGCTTTATAGGTTTGTAAGTTATTTAAGGGTTTAGTAGTGTTGCTAGTGTCATTTGGTTGTTATAGTTTAGTGTGGATTTGAGTGTTGTTCTGTGTTGTTGGTAATGTGTGCAATGTAGTGGTACATGTTCAGGAGTTTCTATTTGGTTGCAATGTAGACATTAACCGGTTTGATGTGTGTTTTTTAATTAGGTGTAGGTGTGAGTTTAGTTTAGTGTAGCCTGTTTGTGATTTGGTCAATTTAATGTTGTTGTTGCTTTAAATGTTTAAGAGGTCGCCTTCTGCCTTAGCAATTTCGGCTGACCTGTCCCTCTTTGGGCCTCTTAGTTTGACAGGTAGCGGATCTAACTGCAATTCTTGTTTTAACCTAGCCCGGGCCGGGGCGTGGTCTTGACATTCCAGTAACACGTGAGCAATGGATTCAGCCTGATTGCAAGATGGACAAACCTTGTCACAGTGCTCTTTGTGACCGAGTCTGAGGCGTGAGTGGCAATTCCAACTTTCCTTTCATTTGAGTATGAGTTTTGCTTTTGGTGGATCTTGGGTTGATTTTTGTATAGCCATCTGCCGATATTACTTTCGTCCCACTGGGCTTGCCATCTTGGGGTATGGAGGCTTTGCTTTTTATCTCTAGTTTACTAAAGGGAATAAGCTGTATCTCCGCTTTGTCTAGAGCTAGCTTCGCTAGTGAGTCTGCTTTTTCATTTCCATGAATATCTATGTGAGAGGGGATCCAACACAGCTCCACCTGTTGTCCTTGGTCCGATTGTTTTGTATATTCATATAGAATATTATTGACTGTGTTTGGCCTGGAGTTTAAATGTCTGCAGCTGATGGCTTGAAGTGCACTTAGCGAGTCTGATAGGACGACTGCCTTTGCTTCCGGAAGTTCCGGTATGAGTTTGAGTGCATGATGAATTGCCTCCAATTCAGCCGTGAATACTGACAGACCATCAGGCAGGCGAACCGAATGTGCTTGGGGTTTGGAGCTGTGGATACGGATCCCGTAACCAGCACTGTTGTTGATAGGATTCTTGGATCCATCAGTGTATATATGGGCCCAGCTGTCCCAGGTAGTTTGAATTTTAGTGATAGCTACTGATCGTAACAGGGTTGGGTTTTCCTTTTTAGTGACTTCTGATGTTAAAGCAGTGTCAACTTTGGGAGTGTCAACTTCCAGGGAGGGTGTAACCCTTTGTAGTGACTTTCTGGAGGCTGAATGTCACCACATTTGTGACTTCGGATATGAGTTCATGTACCAATAGACCGCCTCCGTGGTCCAGTGGTAGAGCGTCCACCCGGAGAGCGGAAGGTCCGGAGTTCGATCCCCGGCCGCGTCATACCAAAGACGTTTAAAGATGGTACTTGTTGGTACCCTGTCTGGCGCTCGTCATTAAGGGGCTAAAACAAGGACTGGTCGGCTTGGAGTCAGTATACTGTGTCTGAGTGGGGTATTCATGTTAAACTGCGACATGGTATCTCAGTGAGCTAGCACTGAGTCTAGTACAAGCAGCCACACACACACACACACACACGTGCATGCACGTCGCTATATAAGTGCAATAATCTTGGACGCGACGTTAAACCCCATTTCACCTCACCCACCTCATGTACTAATATCCCAGATGGCTTAGTGAGAGATTTATCCGAGCTAGGACTTCATCTCGGGTGTTTTTGTCTTGCAATATCTTTTTCACAAAAGGGTTTGATGTTCGTCCCCAGAACGATAATATTGCCTGCTCTCTTCTTAGTTTCAATGGGAGTTCTTCTGTATTTGATGCTGAGACAGTATTTGATGCTGAGTGAAAGTCCTCACAACCATAGTCTATCTTTGATCTGATAAGAGATTTGTAGAGGTCCAGTTGAGTGTCCCTCGATGTGCCCCAAGATGTGCCTGACATTTCCCGTAATACGTTCAGGTCTTTTTGACATCTGTTTTCCACATATTCTATATGTTTGCGCCAAGTGCGGATTTTTCGAATTTGATTTGTCTGCCTTTTATGGAGACACGGGGTATCATAACATCTTTTCCCCTGCGTTTGAATAGAACTCCGACAGTTTTTTCACTTGAAAGGGTAAACCGCCATTTATTGCACCATTGATCTACCCCGTCCAGGACTGACTGGCGTTTATTTCGGAATTGTGAAATATATCGGTGCTTTACCCATATTGCTCCGTCATCAGCGAATTTAGAAGTTTGGGTAGGAGAGTTGACATGGTCAAAAAGATCATTGATCATGATGTTAAACAGGGTTGTAGCTAATAATGCTACCTTGTGGCGTGCCATTGTCCAGTGACATAGGATCGAATTGATTGTTCCCTATTTAAACTGACAGCAACCTGTCTTGCAGGAAGCTGTCTATGAAGTTTGCCATGTTCCCTTCTACTCCATTTTGTGCTAGTTTTGTGAGGAGTCCGTCATCATTTCAATGCACAAACTCCTTATCTTTATACCCTGGTTCATTCGGGGGGGAATCTACCAATAGAAGCCCACCCTTGACGCGCGTCACTGACAGCCATATCCCCGCCCCTGTCCACTGTCGGCGCGAAATGAGTGACCCCAGGTAACCTGACCCCGGCTTATCTCAGAGTCGATAAATCACACAATGAGATCAAAGGCCCTTTCCGCGGTCACGCCGGGTGATCGACGCAGGTAACGTGACCCCCCAGCTGACCAGTGTCCAAGTACGTGATATAACAGCGTTGGGCGAAACAAAGATTTCACACGGATAAGAAAGACCCATATAACACAGTTCATCACGCGAACACCTCGTGCAAAGCTTTTGTGATGATTAAAATTACACTGAAATGGGTTTTCGATGCAAAAACACGGCGTTTCTTTAGAAAAAAACGCATGAAGAGATTAGTTGGTTGATTACTGTAGGACATGACTATAAACCTCTGAGCTATTGGTTGGACAGGCTCGTCCAATTCCTATTTCAGCTTCTTAGCAATAATGGCCGGTACATGTTACCTCAAGCATATACAGCACCGGGATTTGAGTCTGCGGTGCAATTTAATTTATTCTACTGAACATACCTCCTGTCTTTAGAATTACTCACTCAACATTCGTCTTTACTGAATTGGAATTCAGGGTTAAAATTGGTCTCCAAAAATCTATAGATGCTGGTTGTCACAGCAAAAAAAGGGTAGGTTTCCGTCTTCCGGATACCTTCCCATTTTGGATCCGGCCCGGATACCTTCCGGAAACCTTCCGGAAACCTTCCAGATACCTTCAGCAACCTTCAAATGTCTTGGTATTTTCCAGATAATGTTTTGATGTGTTTCACACTTAAGTGAACAAAATGCATCCCAAAAATTTTGACATGTTTTGGGAAGGTTTCCGGAAGGTATCCGGGCCGGATCCAAAATGGGAAGGTTTCCGGAAGACGGAATCCTACACTTTTTTTGCTGGTTGTAAGAGGTGACTAGATGGATCGGGTTGTCAGACTCGGTGACTTGGTTAACAGCCTGTCATCGTTCCCTGACGGATCGTTGTTCACAATATCAATCACTATGTTGCCTGATCCAGACGCGATTATTTACAGGCCGCCGTCAAATAGTTGGAGAGTTTTGCTTAGTGTGGCCTTAAACAAGAAACAAAAAAAAACAAGCAAAAAAAATTAAAAGCAATGAACAAACAATGATATTTAGAAAGTGGTTAAATGTAACAAATGTTATATTTGGGATAACACTTTCTTAGTAGATTCTGGGGGGCGCGGGTGGCCCAGTCGTCTAAGGCGCCGCGATTCGCTGGGCAGAGTTGCGTCCCTTGTTGTGGGTTCGAATCCCGGTTCGCCCCGATTATGTTTCTAGGTTTGTGCTCGTGGGTTTCACCGAAGTGATAAACGTCTGAGACCTGCATCACTTCGGGCTTTCCTCCCACATGAAGCTGACACGCCGCGATATAACTGGAATACTGTTAAAAGCGGCGTTAAACCCCACTCACTCACTCACTAGTAGATTCTGCAAGGTTTACTCCAGGAACTTTCTGACGATGTGAAAATTTCAAATATTCCAGAGGTACATCCACACTTGCACATACAGCACGATTTTAAAATGGCCCCATTGTAATTTTAAATGTTTGCCTTTTTTCAATTTAAGGGGCTAAAAAAGCACAAGGCCCACCTCTAAAATCATCCCTGATTCTGGTACTTTTTGTGGAAGACTCGGTGACGCAGTGGGTTAGATCGATGACTTTGTGAGTGAGTTGGGTTTAACGCCCCTTTAACATTATTCCAGTTATATCGCGGTGTGTCAGCTTAATGTGGGAGAAAAGCCCGAAGTGTTGCAGGTCTCAGACGTTTACCACTTCGGTGAAACCCACGAGCACGGGTATGGTGCTGACAAACCTAGAAACATAACCTGGGCGAACCGGGATTCGAACCCACAATCATATTTTCTGGCGCGCCCAAGGGATGCAACTCTGCACAGCGAATCGCGGCGCCGTAGACGATTGGGCCACCCGTGCCCCCGCTAACTTTGAGTGCTGGCGATTAGGTGCCTCACTCTGGCAGTGAGGGGTTCGAAGCACTAGAATCTGTACTTAAGTGTACATTTGCTAACTTTTAAGCAGTTATCTGCATGGTTGGGTTCTGTGGAGCATAGTTGCCATTGGCCAAGGTGTTTACCTGCTGAGTTATTGATGGGTCATTGTGTCTTTTGCAGTCTGATGACTTGAAACATTCTTTTTTATGAGAATGGAGGGTCTGCTTTTTCAATTACGATTTCTGATGATCCATTGTTCGCTACTTTGTTTGTTTGTTTATTGTTTAACGCTGCACTCAGCAATAGTCCAGCTATATGACGGTGGATTTGAACACACTCGAGTCTGGAACAAACAAACAAACAAACAAACCTGGATCATACCGATCCGACTGCGTCACGTGGGTACATACATGTAGGTGCATGTTTAACACAATAGTGTATGCTCGTTAAGGGCTGCATTATTCCAATGGAGGGCGAGTGCCGAGGACAAAATTAGACGTTATAAACGTACACATCACATTAAATAGGCTAAGTGTGTCGGTCTGTTTTCCTCAGGCTTTGACAAAGAAACCATGGCAACCAGATCCGAAGTAGGAAACGAGTCGATTGCCCGAACTACAAGCGGCGCTTTTAGAGAATGAAAGGGGCACGCAGCTTCATCCAATTTTCATCTCTCAATTTACCAAATCTCAAGATGCCCAAAGTACTCTTTATCTCGACATGGGTGTCTCTATCTGGACCTTTGCCTTGTCAGATCCTTTGTCGGAGTGGGGTCGGTCAGATAGCTTAGTGGTTAAAGCGTTCTCTCGTGACGGTCGAATGTCCGTGTTCGATTCTTCATATAGTGGTTAACGCGTTCTCTCGTGACGGTCGAATGCCCGTGTTCGATTCTTCATTATTGGTGCACTCACTCACTCACCATCTCACTCACTCACTCCTCGTGTTTAACATGATCATACGAACTTATTTACTATCTTTCTCACAATTATTCCGGGTTAGACTCCTATGCTTGTCGTGCGATCGAGGCGACTAAAAGAAGCGGATAGTCAGACAACGTGTCTTAATTGTTTGATTGCTCGTCATCGAACGCCGACGGCTCATAACGCGAATCACTGGCTTGTCTGGTCTAGATTACATTATTTACGGATATCCGTGAAACAACTGGAATATTGCGGCGTCATTCAACAAACAAACTACATGTTCTTACAATTAAACTAATTACCCCTGGCCTCCATTATTTAGCAGACGCTAATCACGTGTTCTCAAATGACCTCTTCACCTCATCATTTTCACATTCCATCGTGCGCGGTATAGTGCTTATGATAACCTCGATGTATCAACGTTTCCATATATCTGTCAGTCTATCTGCTCTATCGCACCCCAAGGTTTACAGACAGACAGACAGACAGACAATAGTTTATTAACGTCTCACTCCTGTACATACATAAAACAGCTTTATACAACCTGACATAGATAGAATGTACAGAACTATTCAATAGAATTATGAGAGACAAATTGTCACAGAATTTATACATAAATGATATAAAGATGATATAGTAAAAAGTTATCCATATAAAAGATGTTTTCTACGATTAAAAATTAAAAAGCAGACTTTGGCAAGTATAAAACACACACTGGAGTCACTGAAAATTAAACAAAGTTTGTCGATATCAGGTATATCTAAAACATTATAAGATTTAGCAATACATTCATTAAAAAGAGTTGCCCTGATATCGTCATATGATACGCAGTGAAAATAAACATGGACCTCGTTTTCTACGCTGTCATTACAGTGAAAACATTTTCTATTGTTTACACCTACCTTCTGCCTAATATATCAGATTTACACTTTGCCCATGTGATCAATCCTTGTATATCCGACCCCCAAATCTACCCTGTTTCTACCCTATATAAACGCTCACCCCTCCCCAGCCCGCCCTTATTTTCACCCAAAATATCCGACATCCACTTCCACCATATATACTCCCGCTACTCCAAACTTTTACGCTATTTATCCAATCGTCACATATATTCTACATATTTCACAACGTATACCCACTTCTACCCAACCTCCGCGTCTACCCAATCTATCCGTCATATTGACCCTGTATAATCCGATCGTCACATTAACCCTATATATCGATCGTCATATATACCCTACATATCGACCGTCACATATACCCTATATATCCGGCCGTCACATTATTAACCCTATATATCCGACCGTCACATTAACCCTATATATCCGGCCGTCACATTATTAACCCTATATATCCGACCGTCACATATACCCTATATATCCGGCCGTCACATTATTAACCCTATATATCCGGCCGTCACATTATTAACCCTATATATCCGGCCGTCACATTATTAACCCTATATATCCGACCGTCACATTAACCCTATGTGTGAGGTGGGGTGAAATGGGGATTAACGTCGCGTCCAAGGTTATTGCACTTACATAGCGACGTGCATGCACGTGTATGTGTGACTGCTTGTACTAGTCCGGACTGATGCCGATTTAAAGTGCTAGCACACTGAGATACCATGCCGCAGTTTAACATGAATACCCCACTCAGACACAGCATACTGACTCCGAGCCGACCAGTACTTGTTTTAGCCCCTTATGCCGAACGTCAGACAGGGTAACAACAAGTACCATCTTTTTACGTCTTTTGGTATGACGCGGCCGGGGCTCTACCACTGGACAACGGAGGCGGTCTCCCTATATGTGAGGAGATCTAATACACTGGACACCTAATATGTCCGACCCCAGCGTTTTACCACCCCTTTTTTATTACAAAAGCAAGTCTAGCCAGCTTTAACTATACCTCTATATGAAATCAGGGCCCCGTTCCTCAAAGCGATCTTAGCGCTAAGGTGATCGTAAGTCCCATACTTTAACATAGGTTTACGATCAACGCCGCGCTAAGATCGCTTTGAGGAACGGGACCCAGCACATTAACACATTAATATTATTATTACATTATTATATATTACACTTATTTTTTATCAGGTTTAGAGGAGATAAGTGTTTTGTGTAATATAAGATTTCGTAGGCGATATGTTAGTCCACCGACCCGGCACTACCCTGTATATCTGTTCTCCACCATCACAGACGCGTTCAACCCAACTCGCCATCACAGCTGTGGGTGTGTGCAGAGCCTGTTCTCTGATGCAGACAGGGAGAGCGTGTTGTAAATACCAGCTGCTGCAGTTACATTTCTACAGTGACATTATCAAGTACAGGTGTACTTGTATTTCCGTTATTTCGGTCGCTGCTTGGCACGCACGTGCATGCGTCAGAACGCAAGACCGGTGAACTGCTGCGCGTAGACAGGTAGCTTCCTGCCTGTGTCCAGCTGGAACAACGTGACCATCTGACCTTGGCCGGACACTATGGTCTGGCTATTTCCTGTGAATGTCAATATAGCGACAACAATGGCTTCCATAGTGAGCGAGAGGGTGTGTAGGAAATGGCGCGATACCTTTCTGACATCCTATCTGAGGCGAAGAGAGTGGTGTTAATCTGTATCACAGTTCCTGAACCATATTTTCAGCCAAGTTACCGAGTCTGACCATCGTTCCATGAACTCACAACGTTCGACCAGCCTCTGTTGATTGAGACCTGGTGTCGTAGAGGGGAATGTCCGAGTAACTCTCCATTCCTTAAAAAGAAAATAATAGATTATTTTTCAGGAATGAATAGTTACGAGGCTATTCCGCAACTTAACAACACATCTCTACTTTTACACTTTGATAGAACATTCTCTTCAGGTCTTTGAAAGGCATTTAGAAAACATTCTCTTGTTGAATATATTTGAAAAATAAACCAGAGCTTTTTGTAGACTATATTTATACTGCGCGAGTCGCCCTTGCGTGATGCACGAGGAATACGATCTCTGCGGCTGTTGCACGTGCACCAAGGCCCGCTGCGAGCTGATATTTACAATGCATGGTACACGGCGCTTCATAATTTAGTGCGGTCCTAAACTGGTATTTTATCAATCGCTTGCACATTGCAAAATACATTCTGACGGGGATTATAAGAAATAAGTCATCTAAAAATCTATACTATCTGAAGCCTTTCAAATCACTGTACCCGGCATTTATCGTCGCCGGTGATATCATGTGACCAGTGGCGACAACATGTTGCGTAACAGGACTCCCATTTTTTTTTTGCATTCTCGATTATATCCAGTCTATCACGTCTCCATTCAAATGCATGTATCACAATACAAAAATTGGCCATATCATATACTGGATAATCGAGGGTTACAGTTTCTCATTGAATGGACCTGTGAATATCCGGGGTTAAAAAGGTCTTCATCAACCCATGCTTGCCGTAAAAGGTGGTCAGGCTTGGTCATCGATCCCAATAGCGTGGATCGATGCTCATGATATCAATCACTGGATTGTCTGGATTGTCTGGATTGTCGATTATTAACAGACAACTTTGGAATGTTGTTACAGAAGGATGACGTAACGATTGCGGGTCAAGTAGGGATCGTGTAGAATACGGTATATGTCCCCTCATATGGGGACCATTTGGGATACCGTGGGGATCTCAGGGGTACCATCTATTGCTACGACGATGACTCGATGGGGAACATGAGGGGGGGGGGGGCGGCAGTGGCCATGGGGCCGCAGCAAGGAGTGAGTGAGTTGTGTTTAACGCAGCTTTTTTAACAATATACCATTTAAATTCGGCCTCTCAGCTTAATGTAGGAGGAAAGTCCGAAGTGATGCAGGTCTCAGACTTCGGTGAAAAACCCACGAGCACGGGTATGGTGCTGACAAACCTATAACACAATCTGTGCGAGTCGGGTTTTGAACCCATGATCTCTGCACAGCGAATCGCGGCGCCTTAAAGTTCCGACTCTCACACATCAGGTGCCTGCGACCTGTCTCTATCCCTTCCACCCACCCTCTCATTCACTCAAACACCGCCCTCAGCCCCCCAATCACCCACTCACTCACTCACTTACCCACTCATTCACTCAAACACTGCCCCTACACCCACACACACACCACTTCTACCCCCATCCAAAGCCCACTCCCTCGCTCACACATCCACCCCACTCACTCACTCACCCACTCACTCACTCACTTACCCACTCATTCACTCAAACACCGCCCCCTACACCCACACACACACCACTTCTACCCCCATCCAAAGCCCACTCACTCGCTCACACATCCACCCCACTCACTCACTCACTCACTCACTCACTCACTCACTCACTCACTCACTCACTCACTCACTCACTCACTCACTCACTCACTCACTCACTCACTCACTCACTCACCCACCCACCCACCCACTCACTCACTCAGGCGGGGCGCACCTGTCACGTTCAGCAGCGTGTGGTGCGATTGTTGGGTCTGGAAGAATTCCTTTAACATGCACACGTTTTCTCATCTCACAAAGTTCAGCCCTTGTCTACATTTTACCCGGTAGTGACCTTTCAGGAATTCTACGAAGAGCAGAACACTGTCTGGGCTCGGAGAAGATCATCTCAACATTAGACCCCTCCCTTTTCAAAATTGCTGATGCAATAAGTGCACACGCACCAATGTCAATGCTGTATATGGACATAAATAAAAACAACCGTATAGAAAGGAGCCCAGTGTTAGTTCTGCGGTATTGATTCCCTTGACATAAAATATGTACAACAGCCAGCGAGTCTAACGTTAGGTTTGGTTTCCGTCTTTTCAAGTCTTAGAATACATGCGTACATGAGTGTCTGCGTGTATGCGTGCCTGCGTTCATACATACATACATACATACATACATACACGATGAGTGAGTGTGTGAGTTGGGTTTAACGCCGCTTTTAAAATTATTCCAGTTATATCGCGGCGTGTCAGCTTAATGTGGGAGGAAAGCCCGAAGTGATGCCGGTCTCAGACGTTTACCATTTCGTTGAAACCTACGAGCACGGGTACATATTCTACAACACGGGACGCTTCACATGCTTGGCATGTTTTTAATCGTGTGTGGAAGCAGGAAGCTGGAAAAAAAAAGTATACACCTTTTTATCTTTGATACGACCCCCAAGAAAAGTACGAACAGGTGGGTTCAGGGTTTACGTCATGCGAGGTTTTTGCCAAAGAAAAACTAAAAATCTGTTCTGAAAATTGATAGTCGCTGTGCGAAGACCTGACAGGTTCTGCAACAGTGTGCAATCAAAGCCTGCAGATAAGATAAATACGGTAAACAAGGCTGCGTGCCTCGCCACAACGTCGTCCGGAGCTTGCTCTCTGTTTTCAGTGATGGCGGATGGTGTATTGAAGCTCGTCAGCGTGTCGGTTTGACTGGTTTAACACGAACAGAACGTGTGCTTGTTAGGATATCGGAGGTCATTGCTTGGTGCTAAAGCCTTCTAAAATGTGCGCAAGGGTTCTTTTTACGTTTTCAGTTGGGCATTCACGAGAACGAGGCATTTTACATTTGATTAGGGTGTTAATAATTATTAGGTAGATCTGTCATTGTACAATAACATCGTATACAATGTATCGTATACAATGAAACCTCGATAATCCGGACACTTTATATTCCGGACGAAGAAGTTTGAAAACGTCAATATACAACTGTATATTCAAATTCATATTACTTCACCCACATTTCGTTAATCTGGACATGTGTTAATCCGGACAGATTCATCGGAATTGCTACAGTCAGGATTAACCAGGTTTAACTGTATAGGTGTATTGTTTATCGTCTATTTATTTGACGTTATTGTTGTGTCACAGGGTTAGTATATACTATTAGATAGTAATTCTATTTTCAGTTATTCAGGAAAAATCGCGATAGGCAGTTGAAGTCAGCGGGTGCTTAAAGCGATTATGACCTTAAAGAGCAAATATTTCAGGCAAATGCCAACAGGGAGAGTTTGAAAAGGACCCAATGCATAGTTTAATCATATTCAGCAGTTTTAGACGCAGCATGCCACGTTTAGTCGTATAACGAGTGTTTGCATATATATCATCCCCGCATAATCAATACAAATTCATGGCGACTAGATGGATCTAGCACCATAACGACTGCTTGAGCTGACATTGACGACGTATTCAGCAAACACTCCTACTGCCGCCAGGGCGAGGCTGGCATTGCAATGGTTGCATGGAGTCTAACGCCGCAATGGCGTAATGCCGTACTACAGTCGCTAGCTGCAGCAACGTTGACGGCATGTAGTGTAATGTGTAACTGTATTACAGATGGAGCGTCCTTGTCATGTACTTATGTTGTAGCGAGAAATTACTTTGGGTAACAATTGTTCCTTTAACTCAGAGACCCGTAAACCGTTAGAACCCATGCTTGTCGTAAGAGGCGACTAACGGGATCGGGTGGTCAGGCTCGCTGACTTGGTTGATGCATGTCATCGTATCCCAGTTGCGTTGATCGATGCTCTTGGTGTCAATCACTGGATTGTCCAGACTCGATTATTTGCAGACCTCCGCTATAAAGCTGCAATATTGCTGAGTGCGGCGTTAACCAACACGCAAACACACTTAACATCGCAAGAGTCGACTAACGGGATTGTGTGGTCAGGCTCGCTGACTTGGTTGATGCATGTCGACCCGTGAAGATCCGGGGTAGAATAGGTCTTCAGCAACCCATGCTTGCCGTAATAAGGTGATTATGCTTGTCGTAAAAGGCGACTAACGGGATCGGGTGATCAGGCTCGCTGACTTCGTTGAAGCATGTCATCGATTCCAATAGCGTGGTTCGATGCTCATGATATCAATCACTGGATTGTCTGGTTCAGACTCAATTATTTACTGACCGCCGTCAAATAGCTGTAATATTGCTGAGTGCGGCGTAAAACAACAAACCAACCAACCAAATCAAGCATGTCATCGGTCCCAATTGCGTGGATCGATGCTCATGATGTCAATGACTGGATTGTCTGGTCCAGATTCGATTATTTACAGACAGCTGTCATATAGCTAATAGTGAGGCAATAAACAACAAAGAAACAAAACAAAACAAACTTACTTTAAGTCAATCAAACGGTAAGTTCAGATAAAATCCTTCTAACATTTAAGCCTTATAGAGTTACGTCCCTTGATTTTAATGCTTTCAACAATGCATGGCTATGCAGACATGAACCTGTTTATACTGTGGTGATTTACTTTTGTGAGTGTGGGTGCTTATCATAATTATTTCTAATTTTCATTTATGAATAAATTCTTCTGATCACATTTACATTTGCTCTTATATTATATAGACGGCCGTTGTATCATTGCACATCGCAGGCAAGCGGCAGTAAAATGTTACTTGTTTTTCAAGAACTCGAAAATGTTTTTGTCGAATTTGTTGTATTGACCCTTCCAGTCATGCAACGTTAAACAAGCGTTGTTAATTATATAAAAAATCATATTTCACTGTCGACGCTTCAAATAATCTAATGCATATCTAATGTCTGAGTACTGGATGTGTGTGAAACACGTACGTGCAGTACAACGTTGTCACTTTCCACGACGGTGAGAGAGTGAGTTTGCTTTGACACCTCTTTGATCAGTATTGCAGTGTTTCAGTACTTTATGGTGTTTAATTTCGGCCACTGCCAAGCATGATCCATTCTGTTTATCACCAAATAGTGAGTGAGTGAGTTGGGTTTTACGCCGCTTTTAACAGTATTCCAGTTATATCACGGCGTGTCAGCTTAATGTGGGAGGAAAGCCCGAAGTGATGCAGGTCTCAGACGTTTACCACTTCTGTGAAACCCACGAGCACGGGTATGGTGCTGACAAACATAGAAACATAATTGGGGCGAATCGGGATTCGAACCCACAATCATAGGTTTCTGGCGTGCCCAAGGGACGCAACTCTGCACAGCGAATCGCGGTGCCTTAGACGACTGGGCCACCCGTGCCCCCTATCACCAAATAAAGCGTTCCCGGCTAAACATTCGCCCAAATGCAGCTTTTGTATGCTTCCGTGATCAGAGTGAGTGTGTGAGTGTGGTTTTACGCCGCTTTTTAGCAATATTCCAGCAATATCACGGCGGGGGACACCAGAAATGGGCTTCACACATTGTACCCAAGACGGGAATCGAACCCAGGTCTTCGGCGTGACAAGCGAACGCTTTAACCGCTAGGCGACCCGACCACCCCTACCCTGATCTACGGTAACCTTTTGCAAATAAGCACAATTTGTCATACAAATATGTGATAAATCATGTATAAGTATAACCGAAAACATGGAAAATGTACTTTCAAGTAGCTATTGAATCGCTGAAATGTGAAGCGAAAATGTCAAAAACTAAAATGAAAATGTCAAAAACAAAAACGAAAATGTCATTTTCGCTTCACTTTTCAGCGATTCAATATCTTCTTTATACATGATTTATCACATATTTGCAGGACAAATTGTGTTAATTTGCAAAAGGTTACGATAACAGTAAGTGAAATATCAAAATATTGAAAAAAACAGCCTCCATGTCCCTTATGGGCCACCGTACTGATCAGTTTTTCCTCTTCCCAACCAACCGTTAAGTTGTTATAGAAATTTGGTGAACATGGTAACGTGGTCATATTTCATGTAAATATGGTTCAAATATAATTATGTTTTACTTTTCTGTTGTATTGTTTTTCTCTCACCAATTGCTGGTGTTGTGGTGTTTAGAGTTTATAGGCTTAGGTCTGTAACTGTGTGATTTTATTTCCCCCCCCCCCCCCCCCCCCCCCCCCCCAGTGATCTGTTTAGGGTTCAATAAGTACTCTCAGTACAGCCTTTCACCTTCTCTGTTATAGTTCATATAAGGGGGCACGGGTGGCCCAGTCGTCTAAGGCGCCGCGATTCGCTGTGCAGAGTTGCGTCCCTTGGGTACGCAAGAAACCTATGATTGTGGGTTCGAATCCCGATTCGCCCCAATTATGTTTGTAGGTTTGTCAGCACCATACCCGTGCTCGTGGGTTTCATCGAAGTGGTAAACGTCTGAGACCTGCATCACTTCGGGCTTTCCTCCCACATTAAGCTGGCACGCCGCGATATAACTGGAATACTGTTAAAAGCGGCGTTAAACCCAACCCACTCACTATAGTTCATATAATGAGCGGCCTTAGTGTGTCTCCTGCTGTATTGTGCTGTCCCCCGCTTGTATTTGTCTGGGTTTTCAGAACATGGCATCACCATATATGCTACTTACACTATTTTTACTATAAGGAAAGACCCGTGAAGATCTCGGGGTAGAATAGCTTTTCAGCTACCCATTCTTCCGTAAAAGGCGACTATGCTTGTCGTAAGAGAACGCTAACTGGATCGGGTGGTCAGGCTCGCTGACTTGGTTGATGCATGTCATAGAATTCTAACTGCGTGGATCGATGCTCACTAACTCACTCACTCACTCACTCACTCTCTCACTCACTCACTGAATATTGATGATTTTCCTAGTCACTTGCCCTCAGCAGACCAATATATCTATCGTCACTATTGAAAAACTGGTTCAGGCCAGCTGGCTAGTGTCAATTTGTATCCCTGTACTCAGGTTAAAATTCTACGAAAATATGCCTCAAGAACCTGAGAACTCTTCATTTCATCGTTGACCAGTGAAGATCCGGGGTAGAATAGGTCTTCAGCAACCCATTCTTGCTGTAAAGAAGTTAGATATACTATAGTTGATAGACCCATATGCATAAAAGAATTTAAGTTTGCAGAAAACAGTTTTGAGTCACTTTCAAAGACACCTCACTACCTTGCGACTGGTTCCTAATTAAGGACACTTTCCGTGGCCATTGCGGGTGAGCGGCTCATTGATATTCACACCCAGCGCTGTCTGCGACAAGGTTATAAATTTCATTAATGTGAGGCTCCGTCGACATCCAACTGGTCTGAAGAAGATGATTGGTTGTAGACGTCATGGCAAGTAGAACAAATCTTGTATCTCATCTTCACCTGACCGGAGACAGTGTGCCGACCAACGACTGCATTGCGTGTCGTATTGATTATCAGTGTTTTAATGTTTTACTGTCTATGATCCATCAGGGTTTGTGATAACATTTAATGGTTTATGATCCATCGGTGTTTGTGATAACATTTAAGGGTTTAGGATCCATCAGGGTTTGTGATAACATTTAATGGTTTAGAATCAATCAGAGGTTTTGACAACATTTAATGGTTTAGGATCCATTGGAGTTTGTGATAACATTTAATGGTTTAGAATCAATCAGAGGTTTTGATAACATTTAAGGGTTTAGGATCCATCGGGGTTTGTGATAACATTTAATGGTTTAGAATCAATCAGAGGTTTTGATAACATTTAAGGGTTTAGGATCCATCGGGGTTTGTGATAACATTTAATGGTTTAGAAGCCATCAGAGGTTTTGATAACATTTAAAGGTTTAGGATCCATCAGGGTTTGTCATAACATTTAATGGTTTAGAATCAATCAGAGCTTTTGATAATATTTATTATTTAATGGTTTAGGATCCATCAGGGTTTGTGATAACATTTAATGGTTTAGAATCGATCAGAGTTTGTGATAACATTTAATGGTTTAGAATCAATCAGAGTTTTTGATAACATTTAAGGGTTTAGGATCCATCAGGGTTTGTGATAACATTTAATGGTTTAGAATCAATCAGAGTTTTTGATAACATTAAGGGTTTAGGACCCATCAGGGTTTGTGATAACATTTAATGGTTTAGAATCCATCAGAGGTTTTGATAATATTTATTATTTAATGGTTTAGGATCCATCAGGGTTTGTGATAACATTTAATGGATTAGAATCCATCAGGGTTTGTGATAACATTTTAAGCAGCTTCCTGGCAGAAAATTGTGACACCTTGCGGGAAGATCTCTGGTGGCAGGTTTCTGGTAGGTATAAAAAGATATCTGATGTGTGGTGACATATATCTGGTTGATGTGTGGTGACATATATCTGGTTGATGTGTGGTGATATATATCTGGTTGATGTGTGGTGACATACTTCTGATTGATGTGCGGTGACATATTTCTGGTTGATGTGCGGTGACATATATATTTCTGGTTGATGTGCGGTGACATATATATTTCTGGTTGATGTGTGGTGACATATTTCTGGTTGATGTGTGGTGACATATTTCTTGTTGATGTGTGGTGACATATTTCTGGTTGATGTGTGGTGACATATATCTGGTTGATGTGTGGTGACATATTTCTGGTTGATGTATGGTGACATTTTCTGGTTGATGTGCGGTGATATATTTCTTGTTGATGTGCGGTGACATATTTCTGGCTGATGTGTTGTGACATATTTCTGGTTGATGTTTGGTGACATATGTCTGGTTAATGTGTGGTGAAATATTTCTGGTTGATGTGTGGTGACATATTTCTGGTTGAAGTGTTGTGACATATTTCTGGTTGAAGTGTGGTGACATATTTCTGGTTGATGTGTGGTGAAATATTTCTGGTTGATGTGTGGTGATATATTTCTGGTTGATATGTGGTGATATTTTACTGGTTGGTGTGTGGTGACATATTTCTGGTTGATGTGTGGTAACATATTTCTGGTTGATGTGTGGTGACATATTTCTGGTTGATGTGTTGTAACATATCTGGTTGATGTTTGGTGACATATATTTGGTTGATGTATGGTGACATATTTCTGGTTGATGTGTGGTAACATTTCTGGTTGATGTTTGGTGACATATATTTGGTTGATGTCTGGTGACATATTTCTGGTTGATGTGCGGTAACATTTCTGGTTGATGTGTGGTGACATATATTTGGTTGATGTGTGGTGACATATTTCTGGTTGATGTATGGTGACATATTTCTGGTTGATGTGTGGTGACATATTTCTGGTTGATGTGTGGTGATATATTTCTGGTTGATATGTGGTGATATATTTCTGGTTGATGTGTGGTGATATATTTCTGGTTGATGTGTGGTGATATATTTCTGGTTGATGTTTGGTGACATATTTCTGGTTGATGTGTGGTAACATATTTCTGGTTGATGTGTGGTGATATATTTCTGGTTGATGTGTTGTAACATTTCTGGTTGATGTATGGTGACATATTTCTGGTTGATGTGTGGTAACATTTCTGGTTGATGTTTGGTGACATATATTTGGTTGATGTCTGGTGACATATTTCTGGTTGATGTGCGGTAACATTTCTGGTTGATGTGTGGTGACATATATTTGGTTGATGTGTGGTGACATATTTCTGGTTGATGTATGGTGACATTTTTCTGGTTGATCGTTTGGTAACATATTTCTGGTTGATGTGTGGTGACATATATCTGGTTGATGTGTGGTGACATTTTTCTGGTTGATCGTTTGGTAACATATTTCTGGTTGATGTGTGGTAACATGTTTGGTTGATGTATGGTAACTATTTTTCTGGTTGATGTGTGGTAACATGTTTGGTTGATGTATGGTAACTATTTTTCTGGTTGATGTGTGGTAACATATTTCTGGTTGATGTGTGGTGACATATTTCTGGTTGTGTAGTGACATATTTCTGATTGATGTGTGGTGACATATATCTGGTAAAAGTATGGGGTCAGCTTGCTGATAGAGCTCTGTGGGCTTGTTGCAGATGGAGGTATAGGCACACATCGAGTCTGTGGAGGTATTGGCATATCTCCCTGGTGGAGATATGGGACAGCTTGCTCACATAACTATGGAGGATCGTGCTGTAGGATTAGTTACCCTTCTTAAACTTCCAAGGAGACGTCACTGAAGCCAATGTAGTGATGCTGCAGTCGACCACGGTCGCCTAACTTTAAGTACTGTGCACTATAAGCGCTTTGGCATGAAATAATTAATACAAAATTAGAAATTCATCAAATTTAGAAATGATAGCTTGTACAATGAAACTTGTAATGCACCACTGACCTAATATTAAAAAGGAAAAGATTCCATATATTTGTTGCAAGTGGCGCTTGAGCCTTTTACTTCGTCACTACGACTATCGTACGTTTATGCGAAGGTTTTGGAGTTGCGTCAGTCTTGTGCCTGATTTACTGTTCCAGAACACCTTGTTATCCGTACGTAGCACTACAGAAGCACTGCAAATGCACGCACTGACTGCTGCAATGGGAAAATTATTCTGCTGGAGGTACGAGACATGTAACATTTCTGGTTGAATCTCCGTTAAGACGCCACCACTAAAGTTAGTTCAGCGAGGTCATGCTACAGAGGACCACAACCGCTCCCATGGAGCAGAACTTTGATCATTGTGGAAACAATTCCGTTATATCCACGAAGTTAATGGTCCCTTTTCCCTACCATTTAAAAAAAAAGCCTTGTGTAATATGATATTCATATCCGCGTGTTTGGGGTTTCAAAAACTTGATTATATTTTCAGAAAATGCAAGGTCTTTTTAGCGGGTAATTATAAGCGTCTTTGACACGAATTAACGCATACAAACTGGACCTGATAGTTTTATATTAAGTCGCACCTCCCTGACAACTAGTCTTTAATGCGAAACACCTCTCGTGACCTTTTCGTAATTTTGAAACAAAAAACAATTCCAGATTTTGGCTGTAACCAGTGGAATTCTTTTGTTCTGAGAGGAAATAAATTGAAAAGAGTGATATGATTACTATGCGCCGTGGCACAGACAATCAAATTTTAGTTTGGTTGCCATGCCAACCAATTGCAGAGTCATTACGCATTTCTATTTAGGACATAATATGAAAGGGATAATTTTGCCAATTTCCTCTGTGAGTAGTCTTGCCTTTTTAAGCTGTACTGCAAAGCCTAGGGCGGGAGAAGGATTCAGTGTGAGACATTGCGAGCCAAGTGAGCATCTCTTCGGATACCTTGTGAAAAATTTCAATTTGATAATCCCAATACCCTTCAAGATTTTTTTTCAGCGAGGCTGTGGAGATTGTGCTGCCATTCACCTAGGAAGGTACACGAACATGTCCTTTGGGTAATACTATGATCACTTTGAAATATGCCAGCAATGTTTCATGTATTGACTCGATAATGGTTTTCATCAGCGATTGATTACCCTCCAGGTAACTTATTAAATCGAAATCGATATGCGTCGCAATTTTGGCGAGTTGTGAGACTGATATCGAGTATATGGCATCTATCTGACTGTATTTCAGTTCGCATGTATAGCACACTTATCTCCGAAATAGACGTCGGTGGTCTACTGCATATGACTGAAAACAAGTCCGGGGATATATTTCTGGTTAAGACGGTCTATCTCAACTCCGAGTTCCAACTGTTCAGCTCACCCTGGTGTACATGTTTGTTTGTTTGTTTGTTGTGTTATAGTGCAAATAATTTCAATACTTTTATTTAAAATAGCGCAAAAGATTTCAATATTTTGTTTAATTTCTTTTATTTATCTTAAATGTCTAATTGGTTCAATATGTTTCCAAGTGCACCGAAATCCAATGCCCTTTGTCTGTTTGATATATTCAGCAAACATTCGGCGTATCCCCTCTTAACGTAAGCCCCCCTCCCTGAAGGTCCCTTAATCCCGAAACGTACGCCCTTGGACAGTTGTTTTACGCCGCACTCAGCAATATTCCAGCTGTATGATGGCGGTGTGTAAACAATCGAGTCTAGACCAGACGATCAAGTGATCATGAGCATCGATCCACGCAATTGGAATACGATGACATGCATCAACCAGGTCAGCGAGCCTGACCACCCGATCCCGTTAGTCGCATCTTACGACAAACATAATCGTCTTTTTCGCAAAGCATGGGTTGCTGAAGACCCATTCTACCCCGGATCTTCACGGGTCTTGTGTGCAGTACACTGCCAGGCAAAGGACTGTATACACCAGTCCTATACATTTGGTGTTGTTTAAAAATGAACAAACAAGAAAAGGACGTTTTGATACTGATTTATTTGATACGAGTATCGCAGTTGTGTTTTGGACCTTACATGTGCAGTATTTGGGCGATGCGATACCTACTTTAAACTGGGTACCAATGCTGGTCGACGTGTAAAGGTAGTTCTTGAATGGGGAATATGTGAGTGAGTGAGTGAGTGAGTGAGTGAGTGAGTGAGTGAGTGAGTGAGTGAGTGAGTGAGTGAGTGAGTGAGTGAGTGAGTGAGTGAGTGAGTGAGTGAGTGAGTGAGTGAGTGAGTGAGTGAGTGAGTGAGTGAGTGAGTGAGTGAGTGAGTGAGTGAGTGAGTGAGTGAGTGAGTGAGTGAGTGAGTGAGTGAGTGAGTGAGTGAGTGAGTGAGTGAGTGAGTGAGTGAGTGAGTGAGTGAGTGAGTGAGTGAGTGAGTGAGTGAGTGAGTGAGTGAGTGAGTGAGTGAGTGAGTGAGTGAGTGAGTGAGTGAGTGAGTGAGTGAGTGAGTGAGTGAGTGAGTGAGTGAGTGAGTGAGTGAGTGAGTGAGTGAGTGAGTGAGTGAGTGAGTGAGTGAGTGAGTGAGTGAGTGAGTGAGTGAGTGAGTGAGTGAGTGAGTGAGTGAGTGAGTGAGTGAGTGAGTGAGTGAGTGAGTGAGTGAGTGAGTGAGTGAGTGAGTGAGTGAGTGAGTGAGTGAGTGAGTGAGTGAGTGAGTGAGTGAGTGAGTGAGTGAGTGAGTGAGTGAGTGAGTGAGTGAGTGAGTGAGTGAGTGAGTATTTATTTACGTCGCAATATCACGGCGGGGGACACCAGAAATGGGCTTCAAACATTGTACCTATGTAGGGAATCGAACCCGGGTCTTCGGCGTGACGAACGAACAGCAAGTGTAGGAGACTAAGGATGTGTTAGTGTATGAAATATGATTAAGGGTACAAAGGACATTTATTAAAAAGTGATATGATTTAGGATACTAAGGACATTAATTTAAGAGTGATATGATTTAGGATAGCAAGGACGTTGATGAAAAGAGTGATATGATTTAGGATAGCAAGGACGTTGATGAAAAGAGTGATATGATTTAGGATACTAAGGGCGTTAATTAAAGAGTGATCTGATTTAGGATAGCATGGACGTTGATGCAAAGAGTGATATGATTTAGGATACTAAGGGCGTTAATTGAAAGAGTAAAATGATTTAGGATAGCAAGAAGGTTACTTAAAGAGTGATTTGATTTAGGCCACTAAGGACGTAAATTAAAGATTGATTTGATTTAGGATAATAAGGACGTTAATTAAAGAGTGAAATGATTTCTAGGTAATGTAGAAGGCTGCAGCGCTGGGTCTTCACTTTCTCCGAAACATTCTGGGTGGGTTTGACGATGCAGCGATTCCTGGGAGAAGTCCATGATCACCCACATCCTCTTTGCTGCATTTTTTTCATTTCAATTTGTAAATAATAATAATGTAATCTTCATTAACATCTAATCCACACAAAAAAGTCAATTGGAGAAAATGCAAGATGTCCGACATGGACAATAACACAATGACGCTGCACTTGCTTCGTCACCACTGCTTCCATCATGCACGTTGCATTACGTCATCGTCATAGCTTTTCTACACGACATGGTGAGGTGAGGTGAGGTGAAATGGGGTTTAACGTCGCGTCCAAGATTATTGCATGCACGTGTGTGTGTGTGTGGCTGCTTGTACTAGTCCGGACTGATGCCGATTTATAGTGCTAGCTCACTGAGATACCATGCCGCAGTTTAACATGAATACCCCACTCAGACACAGTATACTGACTCCGAGCCGACCAGTCCTTGTTTTAGGCCCTTAATGCCGAGCGCCAGACAGGGTACCAACAAGTACCATCTTTTAACGTCTTTTGGTAAGACGCGGTCGGGGATCGAACCCCGGACCTTCCGCTCTCCGGGCGGACGCTCTACCACTAGACCACGGAGGCGGTCTACACGACATGGAGTCAGTAGTAGGAATGTATACAAGTTCTTTACACTTAAGAGAGCTAGAGGAAAAAAATTGATCAGTTTATATTGGATGTAATACCGAACTGCCAAGATCTGGGACTTTCATACCAACGAGTCTTCGGTGTGATAAATAAAACAAAGAAGGTAGGGGTCGTCTCAAAAACAAAACCGGTACGTACGATGATATGAGACAGCTTTGACAGGGGTGATTAGGCCCAGAGTGTCCACGCTTTATGAGGAGAAGGTATCCCCGACTTGGAGTAGAGTTCAGGAGGATATTGAACACTCAATTAATGTTGCCTGGACCACATTAATTATTGCTCTCCACGTAATGGGATTTCGAAATACTGTACGTGGCGATGACCGAGAAGTTTTCAGGGGTAAATATTTCATCCTGCCTATGTGGTCACATCATCTCCGCACCATTCATGACTATTGCAGTCGAGGCTTCCAGATCATTTACCTGGATGAAACCTGGATGAATACGAATCATTCCAGTGACTACATGTGGCTACCGTCAGATGGACGAAGAGCACCTATTGTAACATCAGGTTAAGGTAATCGTGTCATTGTTATATAGCAGTGTATTATATTTTTTAACAATGATTGTAACTGTGTTACATTGTTTCTGTTGAGATTCGGTAGACGCTCACTGCATTGTGTTTAGACAGTGATCAGTCGTCAGGCAGTTACTATATTTAGATGCTAGTGTGGTGTGTAAACTTTCGGTCCCGTTTATCGCGGACGGGATAGTGAGTGAGTGAGTATGGTTTTACGACGCGTAAGGTGAAGAATTTATATATCACCGATATAGAGGATATATAAACATATCTAAACTTTGCCACTTCGACATTGCTGGGGTCTGTTGTGAAAGGAAAGCTACATCCATGCTACAACGACTCCATCCACCAGCACATTTCAATATACTGACTCAGACTGACAAAATACACGTCAAGGAACTGAAAATAACGAAATCAATGAACACAGATCTCGTTAGCCAGTGTTCTAAATGTTTGTAAAAAATGTCTTCTTATTAAATTCCGTTGCTGGGTTCTCGACTGCAATTAAAAACTACACTACTTGAGAACAAAGACTCTCCCCTTCGTCGATTTTCCGTCCACTTTAAATTTAAATAGGGATTTTTCACCCTCTTGATTTGAGAGCGCACAAAGCAGTGCCTTTCTTTGCTGCAAGACGTCACAATCAGAGCTTTACAAGGGGAGCGATAATAACTGCACCAGTTCATAATGAGCTATGTTGCCAGCTCTGCTCGGAATAGGACCTCGGTGCCAAAATAATCAATTCAAGACCATCATCTACGGTTAAAGAGAATGACTGAGATGCGATGCTCTTGTCTTTGTTTCCGGAGCTTTGACAGAGGCAACTCTTGGGTCAACATATAACACGGGGACGGCACGGGAACGGCACGGGGACGACACGGGAACCGCGGCGCATGCATTAAGGAGACAGTTGAGCGTCACTGTCGCATCTGTTTTGTTAAAAAAATAATTGTGATTTTGTCGCATTTAACACGGGTCCGTGTTGGCTTTTGTTTTCAGGTTTCTGGATCACAGAGTTGTTGTGATTTAGGGGGCGTTCGGGTAGCCTAGTGTTTAAAGCGTTCGCTCGTCACACCAAAGACCCGTGTTTGATCCCCGACATGGGTACAATGCGTGAAGCCCATTTCTGGTTCCACCGCCGTGATATTGCTGGAATATTGCTAAAAGCGGCGTAAAACCATACTCACTCACTCACTGTTGTGATTTAGCGAGTGTATAACATTATGAGTGGGCATGGGTGGCCCAGTCGTCTAAGACGGAATTTGAAGGGAATGTCAGAAATCTATTAATTTAGGTTCGAAGCCCGGTTCGCCGTGGATGTGGGTTTCACCCAAGTTGTAAACCGAACTGTATCACGCCGAGTATTCCTCCTAGTGAATCTGACACACGCCGATGTAAATACATTACATTTGTAATACCCAAAGCGGCGTTAAACCAAACCCGCTCAATTACAGCAACAGAATTAAACAAAATGAATCGAAGCTTGAACAATCGGATTTTGAAATTTCGATATTTTACTTTATATTATCAGGTTAACACTATATACTTATACAGTAAACTACGTTTATAACGAAAACGCTTATAACGAACTGACGGATATAACGAACATATATCTTTGTCCCGGCCATTTGCTGGATATAGGTTGTATATATGCTTATTAAGAACTACGATTATAACGAACTAAAATTAGGGGTCTCTTTGAGTTCGTAATAACCGTAGTTTACCATATTATATATTATGTTTATTCATGTATGGGAGGCAATAGGCCCATGTACATTTCAGTTATATATAGTAACACACAATTGAGGCAATATACATTGAAAACAATACTAAGGGTACAATATTAGGTCTTTGTACGTAATGACAGAGCTTCCTTCACATACTTAGCTACATTTCTGAGCTTAGTCATTTTGGCTATTTAAGAGATTGCTAAAAGTATTAATACATGGATTGTTATAGAATCTTACAGAAATATACTTTTGTCTTAATGATGCGGAAAACGGGCAGACAAGCACAAAATGGACTTCGTGCTCAATACAACCATTGTTACAAAGCCGACAAAAGCGTTGTGAATAATAACATCCTCTCTTCTGCCCAGATTACTCCGTGTAGGCAATTCACTTAATCTCAACAGTCACAGCATACGTCTAGTTTACCATATAGAGAATCTCACCCGAGTGTCTTTTGATATCAAATATATCAACACGAGTTGGTAAAAGTGGAAAAATTCCGAGGCTTGCCGAGGATTTTTGCCACTTTTATCAACGAGTGTTGATATATTTGATGTCAAAAGACACGAGGGTGAGATTTTATTTATCATCCAACATCATTCTTCCAACTTTTTCAATTTCTAGACAGTAATTAGCAGTGTCTTCAGTGTAAAAGGTACTGGTAACAGCTTCAGTAGCAGAGCTATTAGTGATGTCATTTGATTGTGACGTCATGGTAACCAGTGACGTCACAATGGTCTGCAAAGCATTGTGATGTAATTTCATTGCAGCGCTATCTCCTGTGGGAGCCAGTTTTGGATGATAAATGTATATATAGTGACGTTTCTGATTGAGGGACATCGTGCCCTGGCATCCCGCGGCTCATGTCATCAACAGCATCCTACCCGGACCATAGCTTGAACACAGCCACATTCACGCATACTGGAATACAATGTATGGAACACAGTAGTAGACATCTAACCTACCGTGGCATTCCTAAAAACACGACCTTCACATTTACAAAGTTTACAACAAACATACACATCTTTGAATTGAATTTAGAAGTGACATGGGAGAGAGAATTTAAGGATGACAACTTCTTTATTATGAGGTACATACCTGTTCTCTGAGAATTGTTGATACATGAGGCATTATTTCAGTCAAGTGGTAAATACGCTGGGGAATGGGCGGCGCAGTGGTGAATGCGTGGGTGGTAACTTGGCCGTGCCATGATCAGTTGATCGTGGGTTCGAGGGGGCAGGGGTGGCCCAGTTGTATAAGGCGCTGCGATTCGCTGTGCAGAGTTGCGTCCCTTGGGCACGCCAGAAACCTATGATTGTGGGTTCGAATCCCGGTTCGCCCCGATTATGTTTCTAGGTTTGTCAGCACCATACACGTGCTCGTGGGTTTCACCAAAGTGAAACACGTCTGAGACCGCATCACTTCGGGTTTTCCTCCCACATTAAGCTGACACGCCGTGATATAACTGGAATACTGTTAAAAGCGGCGTAAACCCAACTCACTCACTGGTTCGAAGATCTGCCTCACGTGTTGTATTTGCTAAAGAGTCAAGCCACACCACCATGACCGAGGTGAGGTGATACGATGCATCAGCATACACGCATCAGCTAAGTCAGCAAGCCTGACCACCTAATACCGTTAGTCGCCTCTTACGGCAAGCATGGGTTGCTGAAGACCTATTCCCTACCCGGGTCTTCACGGGTCTATATAGCGCGCGTGTGTGTGTGTGTGTGTGTGTGTGTGTGTGTGTCTGTGTGTGTGTGGTTGCTTGTAATAGTCGGGACTAATGTCGATTTTATATTGCTAGCCCACTGAGATACCATGCAGTTTAACATCAATACCCCACTCAGACTCCGAGCAGACCAGTCCTTGTTTTAGCCCCCCAATGCCGAGCGCCAGGCAGGGTAACAACAAGTACCATCTTTTAACGCCTTTTGGTATGATGCGACCGGGGATCGAACCCCCGACCTTCCACTCTCTGGATGGACGCTATACCACTAGACCACGGAGGCGGTCCGTGTAGAATTGAACCACTGATAATATACAGTAGCGTATGATCCAACTCACTCACTTGCCACATGTTTCAATGAGAAACAGTTCAGTGTTGCGATTACATGTACATTTACACCTTAAAACCAAATGGCGAGCCCACACCAAACTCATTACCGTATTCGACGTAATAAGCGCCCACCGCGATATTTGCTGATATATTGGCAAGTGAACAAGCCCGATTGATCAATGTACACAAGGCTTATTTATTCGGTATAATACGCACACGTGTGTTATATGTACCCTTATTTATGGGCAATTAAATTCTGGAAAAATATATCTGTCGTACATAAACATTTCAGGCTGTCAGCACAAACCACGAAATTTATCTTTCAAGTGTTTTTTTCACCCAAATAATATTCCAATAACAGCCCCCTATTTCTAATTTTGAGAGCGCCCTGGGCGCTTATTAGGTCGAATACGGTATTTGTAATTTGGGTTTGTTTGTTTACGTCCGAGTTTCCCTCTGATTATGGTTCCAGGTGATTAGCACCACGCCCATGTTAATGGTATCACCAAAGTGGTAAACGTCCAAGAGTGAGTGAGTGAGTGAGTGAGTGAGTGAGTGAGTGAGTGAGTGGGTGGGTGGGTGGGTGGGTGAGTCAGTGAGTGAGTGAGTGAGTGAGTGAATGAGTGAGTGAGTGAGTGAGTGAGGTTTTACGCCGCTTTAAGCAATATTCCAGCAATATCACGGCGGGGGACACCAGAAATGGGCTTCACACACTGTACCCATGTCGGGAATCGAACCCGGGTCTTCGGCGTGACAAGCGAACGCTTTAACCACTAGGCTACCCGACCGCCCCCTAAACGTCCAAGAACTGCATTACTTTGAGCTCTCTTTCCACATTGCGTTGAGTGAGTGAGTATGGTTTTACGCCGCTTTTAGCAATATTTCAGCAATATCATGGCTGGGGACACCGGAGAATGAGCTTCACACTTTGTACCCATTTGGGGAATCCGACCCGGGTCTTCGGCGTGACGTGCCAACGCGTTAACCACTAGGCTACCCCTCGTTACGTTAACACGCAGTGATATAACTGCAATACTGTTCAAAAAGCGTTGTTAAACAGAACCCACTCACCCATGCTTGGCACTGAATATTGACCTTAAGTTTTTTGTTTGTTGTTTAACGCCGCACTCAGCAATATTCCAGCTATATGTCTGTAAATAACCGAGTCTGGACCAGACAATCCAGTGATTAATATCATGAGCATCGATCCACGCAATTGGATCGATGACATGCATCAACCAAGACAGCGAGCCTGACCATCCGATCCCGTTAGTCGCCTCAAGCACGGGTTGCTGAAGACCTATTCTAACCCGGATCTTCACGGGTCTGACCTTATGTAAATGAGTTGGATAAAACCCCTGACATCATTTGATAGCACATTACAACGCCACTGCTGCACGTGCGTTTCATGAAGATCGATGTAATATATAGAAAACGTGAAATTATTTGATAATTCGTGTATGGAATTTTAGCTGCAATAGCGATTCACTTGGTGTTTGTCCTTCACACATTTAGCCCAAACACCGGAACACTAATGGAAGTGGAGTTAGTCCAAGCTCACTTACTATAAGCTGTTTGCCAAAAATAATAGATTTGGTAAACATGTACGAAGCACTACGTTACAGGAAGAACTAGAAAATCGACACGATCTAGAAGTAGCGAGATATCTCTCTTGTCCTTCCAAAAGGAGCGTGAAATCACAAATCATGATTTTAAGGCGATCGACGCTTAGCTTGGATATGACTGGTATAAACTTGCTCAAAACGGCGTAAAACCTATTCGCTGACTGACGCCTTAGATTGGAAAAATCTCGACATCAAATTCAAAATAGACATATTTGTCATTAGGCTCCGCCCGAGGGTTTAAAGGGAATCCGGCAGAATCCCCACAACCACGTTATTCGGGATGGTTCACTGAAACACCAGCGCCAAGGGGGATCTGTGATTGTGTACGGAGACATTGAATAGAGATATTTTCCAGACACATTTGGATTTTCTTTAAATCAACTCTATAAAAAAACATCTTATAACAATATATTTTTTGTGACAGACAATAACTTTCTACAAACATTTTCTGAGATAATTTGTGACTTAAGATCTCAGCCCCAAATCACAACTTGCTTGAATTGCACGTTCAACACACTGTCCTCAGATTTGCGACCAAATCAAGACGCGAGATCTCTACCTCATATAATATCTCATCACATCTCAAAGCTCCGCATGAAACGCACGTGCAACACAGTCTGATGACATGCAACAAAATCATTTCGCGACGACTCAGCGTCAGCCCAAAATCACAACTTGCATGGAATGCACGTGCAGCACGCAGTCCCTTGATATGAGATCATGTCACGCGTTCTCTCGGGAGCTAAGCCAAATCTATAATTTTCACGGGCATAGGAGCGTACTTTAAACACGAGCCTGAATATCTTGCTTGAAACGAACGTGCATAACAGTGACAGTGACAGTGACATTCCAGTGATATGCCTTCAAATGACGACCACTCATTCGCCAAAATATTTTCGCGTGCTTGGGGGCATCCCGACAAGACAGTTGATGTTTATAAAGACAACTACTAAAGACGTTATTTTTAGATTTGTCACCTACAGAAATATCATTACACATGCCCAGACTTGGATGTAGCATCTCAAGAGTCAAAGATCAAGAAAGAAAGAAAGGGTGACACGATTAGAATATTAATCATATTACTAGGCTCCAGCGTCTTGTCTTATTTAGGTTCATCTTCCCACCGCGGTGTCTTTTGATCAGTTTAAGATGATTAGCTGGTGACGCTTAGCCTCAGGCCGGGGAAATGTTTGCTTGACCAGTCAAAGCTGACCAAAGTCACGTGGTGCATCCGGCAGCTATACGTGACAGTCCAATGCGTTTCTGTGATGTTATTCTGAAAATTCAAATCAATTCTCAGACGAGGGTACGTTATCGATGAATGATATAATATTGTTATCTCTACTGATATACCGTCACGCCGAAGGTCTGGTTCGATTCCCCACAATGTGTATAACCATTTCTGTTGTTCCTCGCCTCCGTGGTCTAGTGGCAGAGCGTCCGCCCGGAAAGCGGAAGGTCCGGGGATACAAAAAGACGTTAAAAGATGCAACTTGTTGTTACCCTGTCTGGCGCTCGGCATTAAGGAGCTAAAACAAGGACTGTTCGGCTCGGAGTCAGTATACTGTGTCTGAGTGGGGTATTCATGTTAACCTGCGACATTGTATCTCAGGCCGGACGAGTACAAGCAGCCACACACATACACACACATGCATGCACGTGGCCCGGATGGCCCAGTCGTGTAGGGCGCCGCGATTCGCTGTGCAGAGTTGCGTTTCTCGGGAACACAAGAACCCTTTGATTGTGGGTTCGAATCCCGGTTCGCCCCGATCATGTTTCAAGTTTTGTCAGCACCATACCCGTGCTCGTGGGTTTCACCAAAGTGAAACACGTCTGAGACCTGCATCACTTCGGGATTTCCTCCCACATTAAGTTGCCCCGTGATATAACTGGACTACTGTTTAAAAAACCCACACATTCCTTTATTCGTTCCGTACATGATTATTCCGGGGTTATCTTTTGTTTAATCCCTGGGGTTTTTTTTGTACATCATAACATCTATGTAACAAATTGAACGGTACATGTACCTCGTAGAGCGTAGTGTGGTGAACCTGTAGATCTCTCGCCACTCGCCACTCGTCATACCTCGTCATGCTTCGTCATACTCCGTCATGCCTCGTCATTCCTGCATGGGCCATTTCGTGTCACTCAAAGAAATTCTGATGGGAACCTTCAACACCGAACAGTCCATGTTTGACGTAGAAACGTGTATGTTCTTAGCAAAGAAAGGTACGTTCTGGCCAATGTGTCGCATGGATACGAACAGCCTCCGTTCAGTGTTCGAATTCAAAAACGATGTATGAACGTCTCTAATATTATATCACTATATGTCTTTCGTTGTGCAAATAAATCACTTTTACTCGATATCAAAGAAAGTTGCGTTTCTTTTGGTGCTTAGTATATTGTAATATTTGTGAATATTTCAGGCGGTTATTCTTATTTCATTGATATACATTTCACTATTTTACCCCGTTATTAGGCTGATGCAGATGTGTCCTTCCACTCACACTCCCCAAGTCGACCCTGTTGCCTCGTTGTAAGGACAACGTGAAAGGTATCGGCAATCTGCTGTGAGCGCTCAAGTGTCTCTGACACGAAGCGGTCGGGGATGAAATTGACGAACACAGATAAACGTCAATCAATCTACCTCGGCCAATAGCGAGGCTACCTGGAGACAGATACGTCACTGTTTTGTGCCTCGGGTCTAGACAATCGGTAAGTAAGGCCCGTAGGTATCTTCTAGCAACATGAACGCCTTGCACATACAGGTATTAATGAGCACACTTAAGCAACATACCAATCATTTGGAATAACCAACAAAGATTGCATCTAGGACACAAAAGGAAGAGAACATATGGATGTCAACTTCTATATTATGAGGAACACAACGTTTCGGAGGGTTATAGCGAAAACGGCACCTCAGCAAAACGTCACGGGGCGAAAACGGCACCTCGGCGATCGGTAACTTTGATGTCAGTTTCCAGTCAGAAGATGCTGAAGAGATGAGAGTACCAAACCTATCGGAAATTCACATTACGGCTTCAGATGTACTCTATACATCAAATACCATGTAAATAAACCATATATATTACCACAAAAACTGTTGTTATCGTTATTAAAAATAGAGGTGCCGTTTTCGCCCGACACATAGTAGCCGTTTACGCCAAATACGGTGCCGTTTTCGCCAGAGAAATCGGTGACGTTTTGCTGAGGTGCCGTTTTAGCCCGCACCCCGTTTCGGAGTATATGCTTACGCCTTCATCAGGTGAATGAATGCCATGGGGCAGATAGCATATCTGTGTCCCGTAAGAACAACAAAAGTAATAACATAACAAAAGGTAGAAAATAACAAAGGGTAGAAACTGACAAAGGAAACCAAAAGATGATTGGCGCTGATAGGTTATTAGCAACAGACAATGGAAGTCAACACTTTACAGTAATTAGCGCTGATAGTATGGAAGCCAGTACTTAAGTATCATAGATAAGTAATAGGCAATGGAAGCCAACACTTTACAGTAATTAGCGCTGATAGTATGGACGCCAGTACTTAAGTATCATAGATAAGTAATAGGCAATGGACACTGGGCAGTCGGGAGGGGGGGGGGGGGGGGGGGGGGTAATTGGCACTGATACGTGAAAGGATGGACATAGCAATGGGCAAATGGACGCCAGCTGGGTGATTGGCACCGACAAAGATCGAAGCTATAAGTCCCAAGCACCACGCAGATAGGTTCCGTGGTCACGGTTCATGGCTGGCTGGTGTCTCCTGATGTCAATGGCTTCTTGTAGTTTTCTTTGTCGCCAGTTGTTGTTGGTAGACAGGACTTTAGTGGCTTCCCACATGATGTTATGGTTTCGGTTCTTCAGGCTGTGTTCGGAAATAGCGGATTTCAGGTCGAGTTTGTTAACATCATATACCATATTTCTCATTGCAGTGAATTGGGTATAACGATGCTTTGAACACTATTCAGGTATTATGGCGTGTGATGAGTTAAGTCCTTTATTTTAACCTACGTGTAATGGGGTGGCACGTGGTCCTGTGCACAGCGCACAGGTCACAAATCAGGTGAAGTTAAGCAACGACGGTGTTTGTATACTCCCCAGGGAGCTGAGAATTATGGTTGAGTGCTTAGTATCGCATGCCTCTAAAATATGCGCAATATAAATAGCCAATTATTATTATTATTATTATTATTGTTGTTGTTACAAACCTGGAAGCCAAGGGACAACTGACATTCAACCTATCAAAGGTTGCTGGGACATCTAATGGCACCACCATCCCCTTTTTGTTAGTGTTTCACATGAGCTACGCCGCGATTGGCAGTTGCGTCCCTTAGGTACGCCAGAAACCTATGATTGTGGGTTCGAATCCCGGTTCGCCCCGATTATGTTTCTAGGTTTGTCAGCACCATACCCGTGCTCGTGGGTTTCACCGAAGTGGTAAACGTCTGAGAGCTGCATCACTTCGGGCTTTCCTCCCACATTAAGCTGACACGCCGTGATATAACTGGAATACTGTTAAAAGCTGCGTTAAACCCAACTCACTCACTCACTCACTCATATGAGCTATGATGCCCCCAAGACAATGTGGTTACACTGCAATATCGCTGAAATGCGCTAACATTTAAATTAGTTACTATGATTAAGAGAAAGAAGGTCCTAATGTCACTTTTGTAACAGACTATCCTTGTTGTTTTGGGACCATATGGTATGGTTCTCTTTTAAACGACTGGGCCACCCGCGCCGATTACATCCTACATGAAGGATACTGCTATGACCTAGGTGCTCACATTGGTTAAAAGGAGGGCATGGGTAGTGTGTTGCAGAGTTGCGGCCCCTAGGTGGGCCAGGATCCGCAAGGTTCTTATTCACAGATTTGTCTGGGTAATGATCCCCGCTCTGCCAGTACCATACACGACCAAACCGACAAACGACTACGACCAGAGAATATTTGGGCATCCAACACCATACTGCCTTGATATAACCTAAATACTGTTCCATGCTTAAATACTTATACCAATTGTTGAAATTGTTTTGTCGCTTTTATTTCAGTCACAGGTCTTCCAAATCGAAACTGAATTGTTTGGTAGGAATTACTTAGAAGTTGACGGATGACAAAGGAGAGATAATTCATGGATAACAAATCATTTATTTACTGTAAAGGCGCCGTTTCGGTAGAGATCCTAATATCTTTGTCAAGCAAGCATCTATACCGAAACGTCGCCTTTACAGTAAATAAAGAAGTTGTTATCCATAAATTATCTCTACTAAGTCCAGACTGGACTAATTTCTGTCTTCTGTAATATAGCTGGTGTTGGGCTGAGTGCGGCTTTAAACAACATTCACTCACCCATCTCATTAAACAATTATGTGCTACCGGAAACGTCAACAATCAATTAAACATTCTGCTCAGGTGCTCTGGAGCTCACTTGAATTATGAAGAAAACATCTCCGCGGTGTTTAAATTCTGATCGCAATTCTATGAGCCTTACTCAGAGACACCAGGGCGGGGCTAGTGATTCCACGTTTCAGCTCCATAGGCCTATGAGGAAACGATGACAATTTACACGTTAACGACGGACGGACACTAGACGACGGACGGACACTAGACGACGGACGGACACTAGGCGACGGACGGACACTAGGCGACGGACGGACACTAGACGACGGACGGACACTAGACGACGGACGGACACTAGGCGACGGACGGACACTAGACGACGGACGGACACTAGGCGATGGACGGACACTAGACGACGGACGGACACTAGACGACGGACGGACACTAGACGACGGACGGACACTAGACGACGGACGGTAGAAGTTAACATGACTTTCAGTTACTTGAGCTAAAACAAAATGGTTTTTGTAACTGTTCAGTCTATTAGGAAACTGTCAAAACTTTGCCTAGCAAATAATCAATCTGCTGCTGCTAATTAGTGCCCACTGATTCCAATCGCTCATTACTAAAGCCCCCTAGATAACGTCAGTTATAGTGCCGGGCAAGAGGTGGGACTTATCTCCTTATGTCCCGGGCCTGTCATCTGTAACTAGATTCAGTATGTATCAGTGATCAACGAGGAACTGGCTTTATTGGCCTATCAGCCAGATCACAAGCCTGACTTTTCATAACGTGTATAACCAGTGGAATGTGTGTATGTGTCTGTTTACCCAGACTAGCAGTGCATCAATAATCTAGACTTCGTCAACAGGTTCGTTATTTATACTGGAGGTATATCAGTGCACTATAGAATATATTACTACTTTTAGAGAATGTCTATAGCTTGTACATCCGTGATTTAGTTCGCTATTTCTTTCCTCTTTCTCTCTTCGTGTTTATTGCTTTCCCATCTTTCTGCCTTACCTCTCTCTCCGGGGTAGAATAGGTCTTCAGCAACCCATGCTTGCCGTAAAAGGTGACTATGCTTGTCGTAAGAGGCGACTAGAGGGATCGGGTGGTCAGGCTCGATGACTTGGTTGATGCATGTCATCGTATCCCAATTTTGTGGATCGATGCTCATGATGTCAATCACTGGATTGTCTGGTCCAGACTTGATTATTTACAGACCGCCGTCATGTAGCTGGAATATTACTGAGTGTGGCGTTAAACAACAAACAAAAAAACAAACCTCTCACTCCCCTTCTCCCTTTCCCCCAATTTCTATCTCTCTCCCAAATTGTTCTCTCCCTCCACCCCTTTTTCTCACCCTCTCTCTGTCCCCATCCCGCAACCCCCATTCCAATCACTCCTTATATGTGACCCTATGATTCTCTCCAACTTGACCCCAATCCCCCCTTTTCTTTCCATTTTCCCCTTCTCGGTCTTTTTTCATACTCTCTCAACTTCTATCTCTCTCTCTCTCTCTCTACTTCTATCTCTCTCTCTCTCTACTTCTATCTCTCTCTCTCGCTCTACTTCTATCTCTCTCTCGACTTCTATCTCTCTCTCTACTTCTATCTCTCTCTCTCTTTACTTCTATCTCTCTCTCTACTTCTATCTCTCTCTCTCTACTTCTATCTCTCTCTCTACTTCTATCTCTCTCTTTACTTCTATCTCTCTCTACTTCTATCTCTCTCCCCTCTTTCCTTCTCTCTCACTCTCTCTACTTCTATCTCTCTCTCTCTCTACTTCTATCTCTCTCCCCTCTCTCCTTCTCTCTCACTCTCTCTACTTCTATCTCTCTCTCTCTCTACTTCTATCTCTCTCCCCTCTCTCCTTCCCTCTCACTCTCTCTACTTCTATCTCTCTCCCCTCTCTCCTTCTCTCTCTCTCTACTTCTATCTCTCTCTACTTCTATCTCTCTCTCTCCCTACTTCTATCTCTCTCCCCTCTCTCCTTCTCTCTCACTCTCTCTACTTCTATCTCTCTCTCTCTCTACTTCTATCTCTCTCCCCTCTCTCCTTCCCTCTCACTCTCTCTACTTCTATCTCTCTCCCCTCTCTCCTTCTCTCTCTCTACTTCTATCGCTCTCTCTACTTCTATCTCTCCCCTCTCTCCTTCTCTCTCTCTCTCTACTTCTATCTCTCTCCCCTCTCCCCTTCTCTCTCACTCTCTCTACTTCTATCTCTCTCTCTACTTCTATCTCTCTCCCCTCTCTCCTTCTCTCTCTCTCTCTACTTCTATCTCTCTCTCTCCCCTCTCTCTCTACTTCTATCTCACTCTCTCTCTCTACTTCTATCTCTCTCTCTACTTCTATCTCTCCCCTCTCTCCTTCTCTCTCTCTCTCTACTTCTATCTCTCGCCCCTCTCCCCTTCTCTCTCACTCTCTCTACTTCTATCTCTCTCTCTCTACTTCTATCTCTCTCCCCTCTCTCCTTCTCTCTCACTCTCTCTACTTCTATCTCTCTCTCTACTTCTATCTCTCTCCCCTCTCTCCTTCTCTCTCACTCTCTCTACTTCTATCTCTCTCCCCTCTCTCCTTCTCTCTCACTCTCTCTACTTCTATCTCTCTCTCTCCCCCTGTCTCTATTTCTATCATTCTCTCCCTCTCTCTCTACTTCTATCTCTCTATTCCTCCCTCCTTCTTCTATCTCACTCTCTCACTCTCTCTCTCTACTTCTATCTCTCTCTCCCTCTCTCTCTCTCTACTTCTATCTCTCCCCTCTGTCCTTCTCTCTCTCTCTCTCTACTTCTATCTCTCTTTCCCTCTCTCTCTACTTCTATCGCTCTCTCTCCCTCTCTCTCTCTACTTCTATCTCTCTCCTTCTCTCTCTCTCTACTTCTACCTCTCTCTCTCTCCCTCTCTCTCTACTTCTATCTCTCTCTCCCTCTCTCTCTACTTCTATCTCTCTCTCTTCCTCTCTCTCTCTCTACTTCTATCTCTCTCCCCTCTGTCCTTCTCTCTCACTCTCTCTACTTCTATCTCCCTCTCTCTCTCTCTACTTCTATCTCTCTCTCTACTTCTATCTCTCTCCCCTCTCTCCTTCTCTCTCACTCTCTCTACTTCTATATCTCTCCTTCTCTCTTACTCTCTATACTTCTATCTCTCTCCCCTCTCTCCTCTCTCACTCTCTCTACTTCTATCTCTCTCTACTTCTATCTCTCTCCCCTCTCTCCTTCTATCTCTCTCTCTCCTTCCATCTTTCTTCCCCTTTAACTCTCATCTGCTCCATTCTTTCCCTTTTCCCTCTCAGTAAATTACGTCTCTATCTGTTCGTCTGTCTCTGTAATCCCTTCTCCCTTAACCCTATCCCTTAGCCCCAGCCAAGCGTGTCGCCATCACCCACACCCCTTTCCCAACACTCACTGTATTAATGCTCATTCGTCCTTATATCCGCAGTCGCTATTTCTCCATCAACACTCTCTCCACCTCAAGCGTTTTAACCTCCAACCTCCCCCTTTCATCAACCCCTCCCCCTACTCCGCATTTCCCACCCTCTCTCTGACTCCCCTCAGGTGGCGTGCAAACCTCAACTTTCACCTCCCTATTTCTTTCTCTCTCTCTCTCTACTTCTATCTCTCTCTCCCTCTGCGCGTTGACATCATCCTCGTGTCACAGATCGATACAGCGAACACTGGGACACACCCCTTCTCCACAGCTTGACACAAGACATCCACTTCCCTGGCAGAGCTGACGACCGTCCTGCCATCGTGCCACGACTCACCAGATATATTGATATAATTAATTAAAGTGTTCGTGGGTTAATAAGCGTTTCCTATTAAACGTTTGCTGCAGCTCGAGCGTTTTTTCGAAGCTTCTATACCCTTCCCGTGTTTGGCCTGCTGGCGGTGCATGGCGCATGTTCTTGAATACCCACTGACTATCACCCTAACAATGAACCAAAGCAATTCACTTAAAGAATCCATTGAAACTTTGCAAGTTTTCAGTCATGCTTTTATCCCGTACCACCTCATAGTGGACCTTCCGTGTAGGCATCTGTCCATTACTTGTAGTATTAGCTTGAGCTGACCATGTCCTAACACAACGGTATCTGGTCAGCGGATAAATTGGTCCGTTTTACAGTTTGTTCGTGTTGAAAGATTTTATCGCAGTGGTCAGTACACTCACGTCGCTCGGAAAAGGAAAAGTCAGAAGGTTAATCGAGTAGATTCTGAAGCACCTTTCACTGGTCGAGAGGGGTGGTCAAATTTGAGAAGAGGAAGTCTTCAATTCGCTGGCAAATGAACGCTAGCTTCGTGACGTCATCGCCACGTTCCCCAGGGTCCCTCACAGACATGTCCTATGATCTTTTTCTTTCAAATTTTGGAAGCAACTTAACAAATGGATTATGTTGGACTGGCAGTGATGGTCTGACCAAACTCGAGTCCTGATTGCGGATCAATCAGTACCGGTGCGGCATTGTCGCCAGGACAGTCTCGGAGGCGTCTCTCAAAGCGCTACCGACCGACGGGCGCTCACAGCCGCCACTCGCAGTACAAAGTCTTCAAGAGAGTGCGCTTGGCATGCGATGCTCTGGAGAATGACCCCCAACTTTTCCTGTGTTGGAACTTTTCGGGTGGTCCTGTATGGGCTCCTGGTGTCGTTTTTCCGCTGTGTGATGCTCCAAGCCACCGACTGGAACCCGGGTAGTTTGCACCTGGGGACACGGATGGAGATTCATGGGAGGTATAAAAACTACACCTGGCCCCACAGGGACCTAGCGTCCGTCGTTGCTGGAGACGTGGTCTTAGGAGCGTTGCATATGATCCATGCACGGAGTGAAGACAAAGTGTGTGGCCGGATCATGGCCCAGGGTGGGATACAGGCTCTCGAGACGATGTTGTATACCCTGGATTACATCAACAGCAACCAAAGCGACATTTTGCCCGGAATTCGCCTAGGAATCCTCACTAAGGACGATTGTGACCGTGATATATACGGCCTGGAACAGGCTGTGGATTTTATCAGAGGTAGGTAAATTTTGTTAAATTTAAATTTAACCCTATCGATTTTAACTTTTTAGCCTTCGAGACTTTGGGCGTTCAAAGTCATTGTATACCCACAAAACGTCCTAATGTTATCTTAAAATATGGAACCGGATCGATATTGTATCTGATTAATAGATAGTTGTACATATCGTTCCCCATGAAATCGATAAGGTACGCCATGAACATAAAAAGCGAAATAAGTCAATAACCTTGGAATGGTAGTAATACCCAGAATACACCTCACTGCAGTACCGTTATAGATTATACCCGCAACATCTCGTTCAGACCACGAGAAACAGATATACGACGTTATCGACAACTATGTGTTATTAGATTTATTACCTCGATACTGACAACCAACAGATCACCTCTTAATGTTTGATTTATCTGTGTCAAACACTGTTTGACACAGTGTCATAATTAGAAACAATAGTTCTAGTGTATTGATAAAACCTTCAAGTGATTCTCTACACCAGTCCTGAACGTTATCTTTACCTTAAGGAACACAGGAACTAGGGGATGATTCCGTACTGGCGTTATTCTAGACTGGAGGATGGTGATCCTTCGGATGTCATGAAGGGGGACGCTTATTCTTGGGGGACGCTTTTGTAGTGCAAATCTAAAATTAAGGGGTCTATCTCTCTGATGAAGCTGCATTGAGATTTTCTTGCTTAGAATATCGCTAGAAACTTACGTGTATAAATGTCTCCTCAGATAGAAATTCAATATACTATAAGCAGCTTATGGGAAGGGCATCCTATCCAAGGACATGCCTAATGTTAGAGGCATGGTGATGTGCAAATGTTAAATCCGGGTCATATGTATATATTTCCACGACTGGTTTAGACTGCTGCAATTGGTTCGGGTGCTTTCTATACACTTTCCTCATACTTTAAGCCATTTTTCGTCTTTACAAATATTATGATACGTAACAAGATATACTTCGAATAAAAAATTATCTTGTTTTAGTCATTAATGTTATAAACATTGTTGATTTATTTTTAATGAGAAGAGGTTAAGAAATAAGAAAATCACTACTGCGTGAGTTGGGAATGAATATGTTGTGCGGAAAATGTTATAATAAGTGTCCCGCCGGCTGCTGATTATTCTCGTTACTATATAACAAAGCACGGCGACTTTCCCACTTTAAAATACCACCGCAACCCTCTTAGGCTTAGCGGTACCTAATCCCATAGGACCCAACAATCCTACTGGTACCTAGCACAATTAATTCACATTACTTTCCAACATGTGCCGATTAGCGGACTTCATCAACCAATACAGCCCACTACTGTAACGATCCTTCTCACACGCTGAAGGAGCCTGGAACCTTTAACGACATCGGCGTTGTAGAACAGGCTGTTTGACTACAGCCCCACAACTGTGGCTAACACTCCATACACTGTGGGTAGGCTGGCCGGGGCTTCTGTTATGTTGTCTCGAGTCCCCCAAAAATCAATGGCGAGGGATCCGTGAATAGGGTTTGTGTGGGACGTGATTTGAAGACACGTCAGGCAAAACGAGATAGTGTCCCAGGGTCTAGTACACAATGGCTATTTTATTCTATGTTCCTTCTACGTCAGCTGGGCGAGGGCGGGAGTCTTGCTTTAATTCCTTGGACTGCTTGTGTTTGTGACGATATCATTGTAGAATATGACTATGCATATAGGTTTACTACACTTTGATGAAATTATGATCTGATAAACTCGTGTGATATCATTGTAGAATAAGTCAATGCATATAGGTTTATTACACTTAGATGAAATTATGATCTGATATACTCGTGTGATATCATTATAGAATACGTCAATGCATATAGGTTTATTACACTTTGATGAAATTATGGTCTAATATACTCGTGTGATATTGTAGAATAAGTCAATGCATAAAGGTTTATTACACTTTGATGAAATTATGATCTGATAAACTCGTGTGATATCATTGTAGAATAAGTCAATGCATATAGGTTTATTACACTTAGATGAAATTATGATCTGATATACTCGTGTGATATCATTATAGAATACGTCAATGCATATAGGTTTATTACACTTTGATGAAATTATGGTCTAATATACTCGTGTGATATTGTAGAATAAGTCAATGCATATAGGTTTATTACACTTAGATGAAATTATGACCTGATATACTCGTGTGATATCATTGTAGAATAAGTCAATGCATATAGGTTTATTACACTTAGATGAAATTATGACCTGATATACTCGTGTGATATCATTGTAGAATACGTCAATGCATATAGGTTTATTACACTTTGATGAAATTATGGTCTGATATACTCGTGTGATATCATTGTAGAATAAGTCAATGCATGTAGGTTTACTATACTAAGATGAAATTATGTTCTGATATACTCGTGTGATATCATTGTAGAGATTATTAGCCGAGTGTGTTTATGTGGCGTAAATATCATATACTAGGAATAAAATTTGTAAAACGAGGGTGATATCTTACAATGTCGTTCTTAAAATGATCAAATAATTTTACTCATTGAAGTCATTCAAAAACGTTGTGTGAATATAATGCGTCAGTGCACTGTGCCCACACATCGTGAAACTCCCATCTTGATGAGAACGCACATCAAGGGTGTAGGAACCAAGTGGACATTGTATCGATACATGGATTTATATGAAGGGTTACCGCATTTGCATATTTATCGAATTGGTTTACCACATCGATAACACTTTCCATTGTGTGATAACCATTGTAACACACGCGTTTATCGCATGGACAGTCCGAACTCGTTCGGCAACGTTCAAGCTGAAATATCTTTATACTTTCCCGAATTCAGCCTGGCCTAGAAAAGAACTCAAACTCTAAACCTCGGAAACTGTCCAAGAATGGCCCTACCAGTGAGTGAGTGAGTGAGTGAGTGAGTGAGTGGGTGGGTGGGTGAGTGTTTTACGCGGCAGTCAACAGCATACGATCTGCACAGGATGAAGAAGACTTCTGTGTTGTTGTCAACATAATTTCGTCAGGATACCCTTTTGGGTGTAACTGCCATGGCGCTCAGAAACGACATGATGTGTATGCGCGCGGCTTATCTCTTTGCTTACGGAAGTCGAGACACAGACATATGCTTGTCTACATATTACCTGAAGTGGCCTCCCGTGAAGATGTCCTCATATCGTATCGTATCGGGGTAGAAGATCTGATGTGAATAGAGTGGCGTTGCTGTAGCTGTGAGTTTATGTCTGCGGCCTTTATCACACTAGGGTCGTAGGGGTAGCCTTGTGGTTAGAGCGTTCGCTCGTCACGCTGAAGCCCCCGGGCTCGATTCCCCACATGGGCACAATGATTGCAGCCCATTTCTGGTGTCCCCGCCCCGATATTGCTAGAATATTGCTAAAGCGGCGTAAAAGCATATTTACTCAATCATAGCACTATCACTCACAGCGTTTACGCAAACACACACAGTGAACCTGTGTTGCGACGAAATCGGTTGTAGCGAATAGTCTACTACATGCATCATTATACGCATATAACGAACTGATTTTGAGATTCCCGTGGAATTCGTTAAAGTTAGATGTGCATTACATGCACTAGGGGCCATGACGCAATAGGGAGTAATCAACCTTTCTGACAATCAAGACACGCGATTTTGCTTATTTCGGATGTGAGTGAGTGAGTTTGGTTTTACGCCGCTTTTAGCAATATTCCAGCAATATCACGGCTGGGGACACCAGAAATGGGCTTCACACATTGTACCCATGTCGGGAATCGAACCCGGGTCTTCGGCGTGACGAGCTAACGCTTTAACCACTAGGCTACCCGACCGCCCCTTATTTCGGATGTGTTATATCATAACTGTCACTGTCATTTTATCTTACACTGAACCTTGATTGGGGTTCTCACACAACAGAGATCGCTTGTTGTTAAACGCCGCACTCACAGCAGTATTCCAGCGGCGTGTAAATAATCGAGTTGAGACCAGTCACACCAGTGGTTGATATTATGAGCAACGATCGCCGACCTTCCCCTCAGGATCCATTTAGTCGGTACACAGGCATATATGTCTAGGGAGTACTTTACCCCGACAACCTCACGGAAATACAGGGAAGCCGCCTTGAATCAAATTGTCACTCTCTTATCGTTACATATATTGGTTAACTGATTGATAAGTTTGTTCGTTGTTTAACGCCGCACTCAGCAATACTCCAGCTATATGACAAGCCTGGACCAGACAATCCTGTGATAGATATCATGAGCATATATCCACGCAATTGGGATACGATGACATGCATCAACCAAGTCGGCAAGCCAGACCACCCGATCCTGTTTTAGTCGCCTCTTACGACAAGCATAGTCACCTTTTATGGCAAGCGTGGGTTGCTGAAGACCTATGCTAACCCGGATCTTCACGGGCCTGACGGACAGAAGACCTATAGAGGTTAAAATAACAGAGGTCGTCAATCAGGGCTGTCTTATGTCTTTTGACACCGATACTGAATAACACACTGTTGCCCCAAATGTTAAGATCGACTCCATCAACAGTATCGTGAATGATACAAAACGTTAGGTGAGCGCGCATAACCTGCTTCTCGACATCTGATTGGCAAGGCATAACACTCGGCCTTCTGAAAGGTCAGATATGTCATCTGAATGTAGACTTTGAGGGCATTTGGACATACAACGATCAGGCTAATCATTGGTCTGCAGGCGGGTTGACGCCACATTGAGGATACAATAAGAATACAATTAGAGAAATTGCCAGGAAATTGAAAATGGCCTAGACTCTGGCAATTACCTGGTCTGAAGAGGGCAGTTCCGAATGAGACAGCCTCAGCTTAGGGAGCAGAGGTATTTTCATGAGGTGGTACCTCTCACTCCAGTTAAGATGTCAAGACGTCATGACCATAAAGCGTGTATCGTCTCGGCTTCTACACGCAGGCTGCTACAGGGACCTCGATAGTCAGTGACGTCATCATCCGGGCATTTCTTCTACCGGAAGCTAAAACATCCGCATGAGAAATTATTAACCTTTACTCACTGATAATATGACTGATTGAAACCAATTTCAATACTGGTGTATAATTTGGCCTATATTGCATGTTACTACATCGACATGTCCACTAGGACATATATGTGTTATTTTACGCCGCAGTCGCCAGTACGAACCCTTGGCGTGCAATGTAATCACTCCCCGATCCAAGTACACGCCTCGACTCCAGGACATGCCCCGATCCTAGGACACGCCCCGATCCCAGTACACGACCACGCCCCGATCTCAGGACACGCCCCGATCCTAGGACACGCCCCGATGCCAGTTCACGCCCCGATGCCAGTACACGCCACGATCCCAGTACACGCCCCGATCCTAGGACACGCCCCGATCTCAGGATACGCCCCGATCCCAGTACACGCCCCGATCCTAGGACACGCCCCGATCCCAGTACACGCCCCGATCTCAGGACAGGCCCCGATCCCAGTACACGCCCCGATCTCAGGACACGCCCCGATCCCAGGACACGCCCCGATGCCAGTACACGAACCGATCCCAGGGCACGCCCCGATCCTAGTACACGCCCCGATCCCAGGACACGCCCCGAATCTAGTACACGGCGTAGAAAGATACATGGTCGACTGGGGATCGTTCGGAGTAACCCCAACCCCAACAGCGAATCAAGCACGGTTCGCTGTCCATGGAGATAAAACCTGTACGGAAACACCACAGGGATATAAGCATGGCGTACTGGGGACATTTTCTTCCAAAAGAGTGAGTTGAATTTAGCCCTGCTTTGAAAGATATCCCAGTTATATCACGGAAGGAACTCCAATAGGGAGACAAGCATGGCGTACTGGGGACACAGTGCCCTTGGGGGGTGGTAGATTTGTATTCCGCACTGGAACCAGCGCGAGACAATCAGGTGTAATAGGAATCTAAAGGTATTCTGCCTCGGAAACCCCACGGTGAGACACGTATTTAGTAATAGGGGTCAATTATACACCGGAATTCCCACAGGGAGACAAACGCTCTGTGCTATGAGCCAATCCCCACCTACACGTGCATGGTTATGTGTGAGTCCACAATGCACCGGAAACCCTGCAGTAGGCGGAGCGTGATGTGAACGTTTGCTTGTGTCTAAATCACAATCCACAGATTTACCATCTCAAGGAGGTATTGATGCCGTGTAGGAGAATAAGCCTTTTCGTATATTCTTAGTAGTATTCGGGCTTTGAAAAAGGAAAGAGAAGATTAGAAACATGAAGAGGTTAGCCAGACTCGGAGGTTTTGCCCGTAGGCCTCGATACGTGGCTGGATAATACACTTGATGACACACCAATTACGCTGAACTTAATAAAAAATCTCACGCTGAGCTAGGACTGTTATTATTTTGTGAATTGTCAGTGAAACATGTCTGATCAACGGTACCGGTCAGCGTGTGATGTCAGAGTGTCCATAAGTCAAGGACGGGTGTCCATGCAGGTTGACTTGACGCCGGCAGTTTATGTCAGTGTAAGGGCCAAATGGCTTAGGAATATGGGTCCCATGCATCAAGAAATTAAATTTTCCAATGAGAAAAACTCCCATAGTTTAGATGTTGCGTGACCTCATAGCACTGCATGACATCATTAATAGAATGGCGCTGTACGTTAGAGATCGATTCATTCGTCACCACAAGCCTCTTTTCGTAACCTGAAAGAAAACTCGTCCCCCTATCGATGAATGTTATGTGCGAAATACAACACACCAATCAGAATACGCGTATGATTTCAAGTTCTTCGTCAAAGAATCCCTCAGAAATAATTTTTGATTTTACATATGTCTTGTATATAAAAATATACCCAAGACACAGTTAAATGTGTTCAATCATACTGAATAATTCTGCACGTCCCTATGTGCTTTAAATTGCATCCGAAATATATATAATATATGGGGAAATATATGTTAACCATGACGCAACGAGTCGACAATTGTTTTAGGTATGCTCGTTTGCGCTAAGACGGAACCCGGTCGCAAAGATGGCCATGAGAGGGGCACGAGTCGCTATTCGGCTTGTCCCGGAATAGTTGGTCACGAATGAGATCGATTAAATGCGTAAAAGGGCACGGATGTATCCATTAAAACATTAGCACACTTATATATAAATTTAGAAATCGTCATATTTTCTTAAAGATGAACATCTTAGTCAGATGGATTACTAATTTCAACACGATGACATTTTTCCGTGTTTGTCTGTTCAGTAAAATGTTAATTTAGCGCTTTAGTCAACAAGTGTGCCTTGACAAGTATTTACACTAACCCCTTGTTGTTTTGTTTCATGTTAGATTTAAATTCATAAACATATTTTCAGAATATACTCTGAATACAGACGAGCGTCCTAATGACACCCTACTCAGACTTAAAGCAGTAGTTCATGACCACTTCATTCGTGACCAACTCGTGTTATTCCGGGACAAGCCGAATGGCTTCTTGTTGGTTACGGAAAGAAGCGAATGGTGACGAATAGCAGAAGCAGGTGATTTTGACATCGAGTCATTGCCCCGTCTCTGCATGAACGCCGAGGCGGGCGGTATAAACGTCTAACGGTGCAGATTGGTGCCGGCTTGACTGCCGATCCCGGGTATTATAGCTTTGGTTTAATGAAACCACGTCCCACGACCGTTAGCAAATAACATTTAATGCCGATGTATATGCTTTGAGAGAATTCGATCATCTTGATTTGGTCCAGGGAGCCCAATAGGTGCTTCATGGCTTGTGTTATGACACAGCGTTCAGACATGGCGGGCCTGCTCTCTTCATCAGCCCGGAGATCGGTTGGACAGTAATGAGAGCGATATTCCGGGAACATTCGACAGATTAGGTGCACAGACATATCGGTAATAAACACACCAGCGACTATTTGAAGCCGTGCTTGATTACAATCTGTACTTGCTGACACTGAGAGACATTATCACCCTCCATGTGGTCAGTTGGGGGGTCGGGTGGGGGGTTGGGGGGGGGGGGGGGGATCTCTGTTCGGTTGAATACTTTACTCGATAGGCGCAAGTAACACCACGCTCTGAGGGGGGGGGGGGGGGGGGGGGACATGACACTCTGACGTCGCGATCTTGGTGGGTTGTGTTCGGCAGAATGACACCTGGAACCTTGTCAGAAGATGTAGGCTGTGCCTCGCCTCGGGAATGTGTAGAGGTTGTCGTTGTGGTTATTTGTTGCAGGTGACAACACGTGATCTTCTGGATCTAGCGTTGGTAACGATTCCAGTGTCCAGCAATAGTGCATAAGGTGTGTGTGTGTGTGTGTGGGGGGGGGGGGGGGGGGGGGCTTTGACTACGGCCGAACTGGATTCACCCGTTTCCTAGCGACCTATGGCGTTGTTGCAATCTGCGATTTGATGCGGAGTAAAACAATATTCAGCCATTCATTCTCAGTTATAGAGAACAGGCAGACGAAAACGATCCACCTGTACCGACCTGTACATGTTTCACGTGCACATCCCGCACGTGCAATGGTGTTTGTATGAGGATGTGTTTTGGCCAGTCTGCTCGTTTGAGATCTGTATTTGGCCCTAACTGCGTTTTTGCGGCTGTAACTATGGCAAACATTATCAGTCGACTGATGTTATTGACATGACGCACGGGTACTTGGTGGTGCTACACATAAGGCGTTGGTCATCTGCTGACAAAGACGGGAGCATGATCTGAGGTGGGGTATTACATCACAATGTTATTAGTAGAATGACAGAGTTTTCGCGAACACCTAGTGTTAACACTGATATTCAGTGATCCATTCATATAGTTTTTACAGCTATTTTGCCATCAACGCCAAATGTAATCGGATTCGGTGGATAATCTAGAATGGTTATTCTCATGCATTGATAATGTACACTTATGTAAGAGTAAGTCTCCAAACCAAGAAGGAACATGTTTGTCGGGGAGTTTTGCGGTGGATATGTGTGGGACAGCTGACGTGCCTTTGCATGGGTTTGTAACGGGTGTCACCGGTGTGTCAGGATACGCTTACCTTTTCGCGAACACCCGGTATCATCACTATTAATAGTGATTGATAGACACATGTTATTGAGGTGAGGTGAAATGGGGTTTAACGTCGCGTCCAAGATTATTGCACTTATATAGCGACGTGCATGTACGTGTGTGTGTTTGTGTGGCTGCTTGTACTAGTCCGGACTGATGCCGATTTATAGTGCTAGCTCACTGAGATACCATGCCACAGTTTAACATGAATACCCCACTCAGACACAGTATACTGACTCCGAGCCGACCAGTCCTTGTTTTAGCCCCTTAATGCCGAGCGCCAGACAGGGTAACAACAAGTACCATCTTTTAACGTCTTTTGGTATGACGCGGCCGGGGATCGAACCCCGGACCTTCCGCTCTCCGGGCGGACGCTCTACCACTAGACCACGGAGGCGGTCCATGTTATCGATGCAGTTGGAATTGTACATTCGACTCTGATGTTAGAAGCGATGACTTATGGACATGGAAAGGGGTTTGTCGCTGTAATTTACATAATAACCCCGGTCATTGGATCAGAGTAAATACAATATGCACAAAGTTGTTAATTCAAATATCGAGCTGTGGGTGGTTTATGTTCGGTAATAACCCCATGTCATATTTCGCTTTTCGATGAACTGTGGTTAATTTGAGGTTAAAAAACTTAACTTTAAATATGTTGTAAAGTTTACACGAGGTTTTATCTGTATAAATATGATAGAGTTAACTAGCGTCACTTTCAAGAGTATTTTTAAAGCCCAACGCGTGACTGGATTTCGACTTTTGTGAAACACAAGGCATGGCGCGGGCAGACCGAGGGTCATTACCGCTCAGAATCTGGATATTCAAACTCACACACGAGCGGATCTTGGTAAAGGCCAAGGGACATAACTCTGCAATCTAATCGCGGTGCAAAGGAGCCCCCCCCCCCCCCCCCCCCTCCTCCTCCTCCTACCGCGCGCATGACGACAGGGGTAGTTACAGCATCCCCATCTTTGATGATACCTTGTCTGTAGTTAATTTTGTCAAGATAACGAGCTTTGCCCCGGCATACACCCAATGAAGCACCTATAATTTATCAACGGATTTAGTTTCGACGTAATGTTTCACGCGTCTGCCCCAGGAACAAAAGATGTTGTTTTTTTCGTTCTTAAAGGCGCTAATTAGAAATGCTTTATGAGAAGTGGGAGAAGAATCGCAGATGCTTTATGTGTTTTTAATACCTCTGTTTTTCGGCATGTGCGTCCAGGAGTCTTCTGACCGTGACGTCGGCATGATTCACTGCCGTCTTAGGTAAATAACGACAAAGCCATGTCCAGATGTCGAGGCGCTTGGTAACTTTAGAAGTTTAATTTGTGGGGGACGTTATTTTCTTCTTTTCAAGACATTACGTCATCCCAAAAGTCAAATAGTTTGACAAATGGAGTTTTGATAATAATTCCGCGGTAAAGTTATTAAAAACCTCAAGTTAATGATGATGACGACGGACATGATGATGCCATGGTGACAATGATGATGATAATGATAAAGACGATGATGATGATGAAGACGACGACGACGACGACGACGATGATGATGATGATGATGTGGTGGTGATGATGATGATAATGATGATGATGGTGATGGGACGATGATGATGGTGATGATAGATAGATAGATAGATAGATAGGTTTGGATGATTTGGGTGCGGAACCTGTCTGGAATGTATAATCTGTAGTACTAGGAACGCACTGTGTGGCATGGGAGGTAGCCTGGCGGCCTACAAATCTAATCAATGGACATCAAAGTTTCGGTACACGCCTCCGACTTTTTTTACTCTAAAAATGCAATTTATACGCTTGAAGATCTCCCCTTTAAAGTACTGTTACAAGCAGCCCCGGCATGTACAGTCGCACTTTCATCTCTTTGCGTAGACAATTTTTCTGACAACTATTTCCACTGAAAACACAAGCAAGCGGACGTTGTGGCAAGAGACAAAGGTTTGGCACCAAAGCCTGATTAGTTCTGCTAACAAGACACCCCATCACAGGAACCCCGACACCACACAACAATGGCGCTTAGTCAGGAATAATTAATATTCCCCGTCACCATCGCCCAAGAGCAATTTTAATTCCGACCCAAACGAGGATGATGGTACCGCTTCTTCAAAAGTTTGGGAATCCGAATGATTTGCCGTGTTTTGAAATCCAGGAGCCATTTTGACATGGCTTTGTGGTGAGTTCTCCCGCGGCTGTCGTGGTAATGAAGCTGATGTAGTTGTTCCCCGAGACGTAACTGTCGTCGTCTCTGCCATACGTCCACGTAAATATTCTTCTTGCCGTGCATTCACAGATTTGAAAGAACAACTTGGGGCTACAGTGAGATGAAATAGTGGTCCTTTTACGCTGCACAGTGATGTATGTTTAATTAAGATGCTTGATATGGTCTCTAAACATCTCTGGAGAAAGTAATTTACGTCCGGCCCATATTGGTCTTCTGGCGTCTAAACAACGGCTCAACGAGGCCGAATCTTAGGCAAAATTCATTTTCCGGATCATTATATATAATAATTATTTTTATTAAAAACATACATCCAACATAGTTTGTTGTACAGAGACACATCTCGAGATATATTCACAGTACGTGATCAATGCATAGCGCTAATACTATTAGGAACAATTTCAAATTTCAAATAATTGTACTGAGAAACAGTACAATCAGTTAACTATTTGGATACTTCACATTTCCCCAAAATGACAGGATCTTTCAGTCCAAGAGGAATCCATTATCTCCATTGGGGGACATTTTCGAAATTATTTTCAATTAAATCCACTTATGCAGACTACACACATGTGTGTCGTATATACCTCCTGCTTCGGTTAAAGTATTCACATTATATGCATCGTATATATTTTGTTTGTTTATCAAACTCATAAATTAAAAAAATGAGCACTAAAGACATTAATAAAACTTTTGTATTATTCGGGAAAAGAAATTATTGTACATTGTATTTTAAATACCATTCCACCTTTCATTCAAAGCATTAGTCAATCTTCCAAATTGTTTTAGTATTTAAAGCATTTGTCAATCTTCCAAAATGTTTTAGTATTCAAAGCATTAGTCAATCTTCCAAAATGTTTTAGTATTCAAAGCATTAGTCAATCTTCCAAAATGTTTTAGTATTCAAAGCATTAGTCGATCTTCCAAAATGTTTTAGTATTCAAAGCATTAGTCAATCTTCCAAAATGTTTTAGTATTCAAAGCATCAGTCAATCTTCCAAAATGTATTATTATTCAAAGCATTAATTAGTCAATCTTCCAAAATGTTCAGTATTCAAAGCATTAGTCAATCTTGTAAAATCTTATATTATTCAAAGCATTAGTCGATCTTCCAATCAATCTAGTTAATCAGTCGTTGAATAAATCATTGAAAGTAATATTTTGTCTCCTAACAGGTGATTCAAGGTTTTAGCTCATCTGCAAACTCACGGTTAAACATTGTATTGATATATTGAACTGAGTTCCACTCAGTCTTGTAAAATATCCCGTACAAGCTTTGTTAAGTCATTCAGCATTTGTGTTAGATTTCCCTAAGTCTCGCTGACAGTTTGTTTGGTCCTCCAAAATGTAACTGAAAGTTGTGTTCAGTCTTTGACACGTCATTCAAAATTTCATTTCATTCCTCATTTATAGTCTAACGTTATGATGTCATAGAAGATTGTACTTAATATTTAAAGCATGTAGTTGTTGGTTGGTTCTTTGGTTGTTTAACGCCGCACTCAGCAATATTCCAGCTATATGACGGCGGTCTGTAAATAATCGAGTCTGGACCAGACAATCCAGTGATTAACGTCATGAGCATCGATCCACGCAATTGGGATCGATGACATGCATCAACCAAGTCAGCGAGCCTGACCACCCGATCCCGTTAGTCGCCTTTTACAAGCATAGTCACCTTTTACGGCAAGCATGGGTTGCTGAAGACCTATTCTACCCCGGAATCTTCACGGGTCTTAAAACATGTAATACATGTTTTATTTAATATAAACATGGCATACATAGTCATTCTCCTACCTTGTAGCTCTATGTTTTAAACAGTCTTCTTCCATGTACCCTGCCGGGCAAAAGTAGTATGGAAATTGGATTTGACCAAAACAATTACAAAGGTTATCGAAACATTACTAGGCTGAAGGGGCGCTCGGGTAGCCTAGTGGTTATAGCGTTCTTCCGTCACGCCGAGGACCCGGCTTCGAATCCCGACATGGAAACAATGTGTGAAGCCCATTTCTGGTGTCCCCCGCCGTGATATTGCTAGAATATTGCTAAAAGAAGCGTAAAACCATACTCACTCACTCACCCTCTTACTCACTCACTCACTCACTCACTCACCCACCCTCTCACTCACTCACTCACTCAACCTCTCACTCACTCACTCACTCACTCACTCACTCACTCACTCCTAGGCTCAAAACACTCCTAGGCTCAAAACACTACAATTATTAGAACCAGAGCAATGATGATACCCGTATCAAATACATCACCATCGAATAACCGTTTCTTGTTTGTTTTATTTTGAGCCACCATCAAACATGGGTGTATACTTTATTATGTCCGGTAGTTTATTTTAGATTTTACAAATGTCTCTAAAAATATAATTCAGAGTTTTATCCGGAACTTTTCCTTCCAACATTTTCAAAGGTTTTTCGGCTTGCCAGTTCAACGGTGTATTCCGAACACGTGCACTCATCGCCAAAACAACTTGTTTCTAGACACAGTTAATCTGAAGCCGATATCCGTCGGCTAGGACCAGTAGGCATGTAATCACACAGACAGACACTATATGTATCGCAATCATACCGCCATTAGTCTGTCGGTGACACTGATTTTAACTAATCACACCAGATCTATTTAACTGAACAAACTATATTAGTTAAGTAGCTAACACAAACTACTTACGTGTCTGAGAAACAGTACTGACTTGATACAGCACGGAAAACACAGCCAGACAGCTCGTAACATTAACATGTTAAACAGAAGCTAACTGAGCCATTGATGAACGTGTTACAGCCTCCCGATGCAAACAACCCTGTCTCGACCGTGCCCTTTAAGCACTACTTGGGTGAAATCAGGTGTCTTGTGGATGGCCTAACTGCCCAAAGCCACGGGGTCATGATCAGTGAGACAATAACGTTACATTTTATGGCTGAGTGTTTGTCTTTGAAGAGTATATCCCTCCACTGCCGTGATGGCGATAGCCTTGATGTCTGCGTGTATCGCGATATCAGTATAGTGATGATATATTTGTCTAGAAGTTGTATATCATTGATAATGGTGTGAAGATATTGTAGGACTAACATTTGACGGCCAGAGACATCAACGGAGGTAATTGGTTTATTATCAGGTATCAGGTATCAGGTATCATGTGTGATAATATTTATATGCAATGTGAGCTGAGTGCTCCGGATGTAGAACTTGATGGTAGCACATACTCATATACAGATGGTTGGTATAGCATGCGTATATCTGTGGTACGGATCATTCTTGTAGCATGTGGTCAGGTCATGTGTATATCTGTAGCCCGGGTCATTCTTGTAGCATGTGGTCAGGTCATGTGTATATCTGTAGTACGGGTCATTCTTGTAGCATGTGGTCAGGTCATGTGTATATCTGTAGCCCGGGACATTCTTGTAGTATATGGTCAGGTCATGTGTATATCTGTAGCCCGGGTCATTCTTGTAGTATGTGGGCAGGTCATGTGTATATCTGTAGCCCGGGTCATTCTTGTAGTATGTGGTCAGGTCATGTGTATATCTGTAGCCCGGGACATTCTTGTAGCATGTGGGCAGGTCATGTGTATATCTGTAGTACGGGACATTCTTGTAGCATACTGGTAGGTCATGTGTATATCTGTAGCCCGGGTAATTCTTGTAGCATTTGGGTAGGTCATGTGTATATCTGTAGCCCGGGTCATTCTTGTAGCATGTGGTCAGGTCATGTGTATATCTGTAGTACGGGTCATTCTTGTAGCATGTGGTCAGGTCATGTGTATATCTGTAGCCCGGGTCATTCTTGTAGCTTGTGGTCAGGTCATGTGTATATCTGTAGCCCGGGTCATTCTTGTAGCATGTGGGCAGGTCATGTGTATATCTGTAGCCTGGGTCATTCTTGTAGCATGTCGGTAGGTCATGTGTATATCTGTAGCCCGGGACATTCTTGTAGCATATTGGTAGGTCATGTGTATATCTGTAGCCCGGGTCATTCTTGTAGCATGTGGGCAGGTCATGTGTCTATCTGCAGTACGGGACATTCTTGTAGCATGTGGGCAGGTCATGTGTATATCTGTAACCCGGGTCATTCTTGTAGCATGTGGTCAGGTCATGTGTATATCTGTAGCCCGGAACATTCTTGTAGCATTTGGGCAGGTCATGTGTATATCTGTAGCCCGGGTCATTCTTGTAGTATGTGGTCAGGTCATGTGTATATCTGTAGTACGGGACATTCTTGTAGCATGTGGGTAGGTCATGTGTATATCTGTAGCCGGGTCATTCTTGTAGCATATGGGCAGGTCATGTGTATATCTGTGGTACGGATCATTCTTGTAGTATGTGGGCAGGTCATGTGTATATCTGTAGCCCGGGTCATTCTTGTAGCATGTGGGCAGGTCATGTGTATATTTGTAGCCCGGGTCATTCTTGTAGTATGTGGTCAGGTCATGTGTATATCTGTAGTACGGGACATTCGTGTAGCATGTGGGTAGGTCATGTGTATATCTGTAGCCCGGGTCATTCTTGTAGCATGTCGGTAGGTCATGTGTATATCTGTAGCCCGGGTCATTCTTGTAGCATATGGGCAGGTCATGTATCTATCTGTAGTACGGATCATTCTTGTAGCATGTGGGCAGGTCATGTGTATATCTGTAGCCCGGGTCATTCTTGTAGCATGTGGGCAGGTCATGTGTATATCTGTAGCCCGGGACATTCTTGTAGCATGTGGTCAGGTCATGTGTATATTTGTAGCCCGGGTCATTCTTGTAGCATGTGGTCAGGTCATGTGTATATCTGTAGCCCGGGTCATTCTTGTAGCATGTGGGCAGGTCATGTGTATATCTGTAACCAAGGACATTCTTGTAGCATGTGGGCAGACCTTGTCACGCGCGCACACGTAATCGCACACGCACACTCACACCCTCATACCCACAACCCTTTCCACGACTCCGATCACGCCGCAGCCAATATCACAAACATTAAAAATCAAACGCCAAATCAGTATAGCGTTAGCAAAGTCTAGCCAGTGGTTTAATTGTTCACTTGTCACGCCAAAGGCCCAAGAATTCCGGGGCGACATGGGTACAATTTGTAAACCCAAGTTTCGGTGTTCCCTGAGCTTTTAATGCTGCAATACCGCACTAATGTTTATACTAAAGCGAAGTTAGAGTATTCTCTAGGAATAGCAAGAAATGTAATTTGGTTGGTTCTATATAAACTGAACAACAAAAGTTCCTGTGACATTGAATAAAATTTAATGCAAAGTTATGTTTTTTAACCAAATCTAGAAACAATTTCGGTTTGCAACTGATAAAAGACTCCTGTAAGTGTTCAAATGGTCTTATTTGCCATACTGACTTCAGAAAATGTGTGATTTCATATTAAAAAAAACATGAACATGCCAAAATGTCAAATTACAAATCAATAGCGTGTGTGTCCACCTCTGGTAGCGATGCAAGCAACACATCTTCGTCTCATGGAATGGACCAGGCGTCGCACAAAGTCCTGTGGGACATCTGTCCATATCTGCTGGAGCATGTTTCGAAGTTCCTGGAGTGTCTGTGGAACACTTGGTTGACGTCGAAGGCCCCGATCCATCTCATTCCACATGTGCTCGATTGGTGAGAGATCAGGGGAGCGAGCCGGCCAGGGGATGACATTCACGTTGTTTTGTTGAAGAGAATCCTGAACAAGTCGAGCATGTTGCGCGTTGTCATGTTGAAAGGTAATGCCTGGGCCATGACGACGCAAAAAACGCGTAGAACAACAGGGCCGATGATCTCGTCGCGGTAGCGCTGTCCATTGAGATTTCCCTCTACCACTATCAAACGGGTCCTCTGTCTTGCTGTAATCCCACCCATACCATAACGCTGCCGCCCCTGAACCGATCTTCTTCCATGACACAATGATTGACGTGACGTTCACCTCGACGTCGGTACACTCGAATCCGTCCATCGCTGTGGCTGAGGTGAAAACGAGACTCGTCAGTGAATAGAACTTGTCTCCACTGCATGGCCGTCCAGCGTAGACGCTGTCTGCACCACTGTGGACGTGCTTGACGGTGGTTTCCTGTCGGGTCTTCTGGCAACAATCCCTGCACATCTGAGGCGACGACGTACGGTTTGTCAAGATATTCGTCGAAAGCCCGGGATGCTTTTTGCAGTCACTGTTGCTAGCTGGAATCGATTTCGTAGGTGTGTTGTTCGAATCCAGTTTTCTTGTCAATTATTGGTTACGCGTGGCCTTCCACTCCGAGGATGGTCTCTGACTGCATTCGTCTGTTACCAACGTTGCCATAAACACCAAATGGTGTTTCTGTGGACGTTAAATTGTCTTGCAACATCACGTTGACTCGATCCTGCTTCAGGCATACCAATGGCTCGCAGACGCTCATTTTCGGACAGGCGTAGCATTTCGTAATGTTGAATAATTGGGTAATTTTGTTGTTTTTCTAAATGGTTGTTGTCAGCACGATGCTAAACAATGCATATGGAATCCCGTTAACGCACATGTTTTTTAACCAATTCTTGGGTAGTGAAGTGCATGGGGCTTGCATAAAAGTCAACTTTTGCATGGAATGCATGCTTTTCTGTAGCAGTTGCGTTTTTGTGACTTGATTCAATATATGTACTACAATATTGAAAACCAAACTTTACTTGTTTGAAAAAAACACTAAAATATTGGTGTCACAGGAACTTTTGTTGTTGAGGATATTTCTATTTCTAAAACGTCTATTCCACCTTCAATGCCCGCCTCGCTTCTTTCCTTTGAGCAAGTCTGGTTTTATTTTCCTTTTGGTGAAGTAAACAGTTGAAGTTAATCCCTTTTCTTTCATGACCAAGTGTTTTTCCACACCTTGTCTTTTGGTTCAGAAAATTGCTTAAAACAGAACATTATTTGTTTTGGTCGTCACTACATGAAGTACAGAGCCGTTTTGTCGCAACATGAGTCTGTGCCCTAAGGGAGAAACAGCCACCTCATGGTCTGCAACTGTCTGGGGTACTATCAGGTTGGCTGCTGATGAATCGGGGGCCCCAGCCATGTGGTCACGTGACGTGTTCTAGCACCACGCCTGTTGCCCTGTTCCTCAGACATATTCATCACATGTATCCCTGGTGATTGCAGCCTGTCCCTGTCGGGCGTAATGACGTCATTAATAACCATGTATCTTGGTTACGTGGTGGCACGTCTCTGGACCTTACACTGCTCGAGTGAGTGAGTGAGTGAGTGAGTACATGTTGTAAGCCTACATCTGCACTATTCGCATATCACATGAGCGTGTAAATCGAGTCAAAGGCCATTTAAACCAGTGGTTGACAGCATGACCACCCGACTTTAGCTATAGACATGAGGTAATTGGGGCCTGTTCTGCCCCAGACGGGGGCAATGACCATGTGTGTTTATTTGTTTGTTTGTTGTTTACTAAGTGTCTTTGATTATTGCTTAGAGCTAGAGGTCCTCTGGTCACCGGGTTTAATTTGTAGCGATTAATTGAAATTAAATCTTTGATGTCCTAAATTTACAGGCAATTTAATGTGCAAAATGTTGTTGAATCATGTTTAAGTGTACAATTTGTAATGTTTGTTTGTTGTTTAACGCCGCACTCAGCAATATTCCAGCTATATGACGGCGGTCTGCAAATAATCATGTCTGGAACAAACAACCCAGTGATTAACATCATGAGCATCGATCCACGCAATTGGGATACGATGCCATTCTACCCCGGATCTTCACGGGTATGTGTGGGTCTGTAAATCTGGTCACAGGACGTAGGAAGCCACAGCAGGGCGGAGGACAAGATTGTGATGACCTGTATCTCGATGACCTGATGACCTGATGTCTTCATTGTACGTTTACAGTTATTGGCATAGGTTGTTGTTTAATGTGGCTGCTTGTCGGATTGTTCTTGTTCGTTTCCCTTTGATTGGCTGGGTTTGACTCCCCTTTGAACAGCTTGATGTGGGGAAAAAGGCCGAGGTGATGATAAAGTCGTCTAACACATTGATGAAACTACGCGGACGGGTATGAGGCTAATATTCCTAGAAACATGATCAGATCGAACCGGGATTTCAACCTAAAATCAGAGGTGTTTTAAGGGACGCAACTCGGACAGTGAATTGCGGCTCCTTTGACAACTAGGCCCTTCCCGCTTCAACCCCCCCCCCCCCCCCCCCCCCCCCCCCACACACACACACACACACACACCCCTCTCACCACCCACCCAAGTCCCCCCACCTCTTGAGAAAGAGAATGTTTTTATTTTGGTCAGTTGAGAGAGACACAACTTTGTTAGAGCCTTTAAACGTTCACGAAACGACCGTTAAGATATATCCTGGTATCGATACATCTGGAAGTCTGGAAGTCAATGCATCCATTCACCGCTCCTGGAATAGCTATTCATCTTAACGGCAATCACAGAGATACATGTATGCGACAATTATCCAGAGGAAGATACGTCATATTTATCTCTCGGACAGAATCATGAAGTAGATTTATCCCAAAGACAACAATGAAAGCGTCGTGTCTCAGACACAATCACAAAATAGATGCATTTAACACACCGCCCTGTTCACCACGCGACCTTTGGTGGATAAGAAGCTAGATAAAGGCATATCACTCACAGATACACCAGATGAATCAGCTACATCTAATGTTTAAATTGTGAATGAGATTTGCTATATAACATGTTTCACATCACATTAAGGCTAACGAAGGGGGCGGTAAGTTGCTCCTGGTGTAAGGTGGTACTGGACTATCGATTACAGCTCCCATAGCAAGGTGATGTAAATCTGGAGGAGTGACATGATCAGAATTACTTTCACCTTGGAGTGAAATCGAATAGGATGATGAGGAGAAGGGTTGGTGAAATTAGCTTCCATATTCCATAAAATGTTGGCATCATGAGTAGCTGGCTACGAAGTCAAGATGGGCCGAGAGGAGGTGACTATAAGGTCTTCGACTCACCCACATGGCCTGTCTCGAGAGTGTTTTGTATGTGGTACTTGTGGCATTCTCGATGGAAGGACCGTTTTAGATTGGGAGTCATTGGCGGAGAATATGTGAAGTGGTGAAACAGGTCAGATTTAGTCAGATAGGTAGATTAACTTACAGAAATGGAACAATGTTTTCTGACTGTTTTTGAATGGCGGTTGGACACCGTTAATGACGTCATTACCTTGACCACGTCATCATCTTAATCATCGTAACATCACCTACATCATCAGTTCATTCGTTCACGACGTCACCCTACCACGTCACCAACACCAACATAGCTCTACAACTTCACCAACTCCGTCACCAACATCACCCTCTCCTGGTACACGAGACCTCACTACTCAGGACGGTATGATTACCACTGAGATCGTCCGGATTATCAAATTACCGGATTAACGAATACCTTGCTATGGAATGATGTACGGTTACAGGACGATTTTACCCCAGAGAGTACACTGCCCCCAGCTACATTCATAAGAAGGTGATATGACATCCGATTTAATCGACATCACTTCCGGTTTGGGACAAACATACGAGGGGATATCAAAAGTTTTGAGCCTCACACAGAAAAAGTAAAAGAATTGGATTGTTACTACTTTATTTTTCAACATAGTCCCCTCCCAACTTCACACACTTGTTCCACCTAGTTTGCCAGTCACTGATGCCCGATCGGTAGAAGTTAACATTCTGGTCCCCTAACCAACCCTCCACAGCAGCAGTTAGCTCATCGTCATCTTCAAATCTCCGGCCCCGGGAGGTGTCTTTTTCAGCCTGGGAAAGAGGTGGAAGTCACTGGGGCTAGGTCTGGAGAATAGGGTGCGGTGAGGGAGGAGTTCGTAGCCACATTCTTGCACCAGCTGTCATTGCAACACGGCCCCTGTGGACTGGTGCGCTGTCCTGGTGAAGCAAATTCCACGACTGATTTTTCCACGGCGTTTCACCTTGATGGATTGGCGCACCTGCTTCAATAACTTGGCGTAATTACTCCCCATTCATTGTGGTGCCATGGGACAGGTAGTCGATGTGAATCACTCCTTTGCTGGTCCAGAAGATGGTCATCATAACCTTCTTGGTCGATCTGGTGGCTTTGAACTTCTTTGTCTTTGGAGAAGTGGCGTGTTTCCATTCCATCGACTGCTGTTTGCTCTCCGGATCATAATGATAAGCCCAGGTTTCATCACTGGTTACAATCCTAAAATGAAAATCATCTGGGTTGGCGTTGTACCGATTTAGCAAGGCTCCACTGATGGTGACCCTTGACAGCTTCATGTCATCTGTAAGCATTCTCGGAATTATATTATGTATGGATCCATATGATAGGCCTGTTGTTTCTTCTAGCTCATGGAGAGTAATACGGCGGTTTTCCAACACTAGTTTGTGTACAGTGTCAATATTTTCAGGGCTGGTACTGGTTGATGGCCGTAGGGACCGGGCATCATCTTCTAAGCTCTCACTGCCACGCTGAAATTCCTTCACCCACCGTTTGATAGTTGCAGACGATGGGGAAGACTCTCCATAAACTGCAGTCAATCGCTCTTCCACCTGTGTGGCAGATTGACCCTCTAGGACAAGGAACTTTATCACCGCTCTGTACTCAGATGTGTCCATTTTGCCAATTCACTGGGGGTAGGTCTCTTCCACGAAGTGTTTTGACAAAATAATTGCAGCCAGCAATATGTTTCTACATAGCATCAGTAGCTAAGACATTCATGTACATCAGGTGTAGCGCATTGTACCATTCGACCAGGAATACTGTGTGAGGCTCAAAACTTTTTGATATCCCCTTGTATCACATGCAGTACAACGTAAAATCAGAAATATGGAATATTATATAGATGTTCCTGTCAGATATCATCCTCATCCAATAACACCCATTGTATGAAAGGGGCGGTCGGGTAGCCTAGTGGTTAAAGCGTTCGCTTGTAGCGCCGAAGACCCGGGTTCGATTCCCGACATGGGTACAATGTGTGAAGCCCATTTCTGGCTCCCCGCCGTGATATTACTGGAATATTGCTAAAAGCTCACTCATTGGCGCTCTGTTATCCATGTTTTACACATAAGCCCAGATTACCCTTGAAGTTACTGTCGTTGTGTTTGATGTAACAATTTAAAACAAGCATCATAATTGCTGGTGATGATGGTTATAACAACACTGATGCTGGACACGTGTACATGAAGCCAGCAGTGTCTGTTACTGTGATCACTGCAGTTTCCAAGGTTAAAATGTGTCATCAACACTCCACTGTTGTAACGCCAGGTGTTGTGTGGGATCATCATCAATATTGCCTTTCAGGAATTTCCCACAAATCACTCAGCAATTAACACGTCGTTGAGGAAACAACTAATAATTGATCAATATTTAGACGCTGTGAGGTGAATGGCCTCTGACATTGTACAAGCAGATGTTGAGGCATCTACTTGAAAGGTCTTCGATATTTCCCAACAGAACTAGAGATACCAGCTTTCTATTTGTGTGTGTACGTCGATAATATTAACTTTCTTGAACCCTGCCAAAACTATGAGTGAGTTGGATTGAACGCCGTTTTATGCAATATTCTATATATAACAACATAAAATGGACTTCACACAGCGTACCCATGTTAAGTACCAACGAAAATATTAGCCGATTACAAACTGAAAATGGTACTTGTCATAGAATATTGTTGTGTGGTAAAATAAAATGAAAGTGTTAATCTCATTTCTTGGAAATGCAGTAAACTACGGCCATAACGAACTCAAGGGTCCCACTTTTTTAGTTCGTTAAAACCATAATTCGTTACTAAGCATGTATACGGTGTAGGCGATGTACACGTTTTCGTACATAGAGATCGTATCATGGAATGACAGGCTGGCATTATGGTCAGACTAGTACAGGCTACATGAGTGCTCCCTTGGACACGACCGATGTCTGTACGTAGAGCCACCCCACGTCCCTCATCACGAAAGCAACGCCACCCCCATGCCCAATCAAGTCAAACCACGCCACGCCACGCCACCACGCCAGGCCACGCCATCGAAATACCCCATCACGCCACGCAATGCCCCACCCACGCCACGCCACGCCACGCAATGCCCTATCACGCCACGCCACGCCACGCCACGCCACGCCACGCCACGCCACGCCACGCCACGTCACGCCACGCCATGAAATACCCCATCACGCCACGCAATGCCCACCACGCCACGCCATGCAATGCCGAACCACGCCACGCCACGCAATGCCCCATCACGCCACGCCACGCCACGCCACGCCACGCCACGCCACGCCACGCAATGCCCCACCACGCCACGTCACGCAATGCCCCACCACGCCACGCCACGTCACGCAATGCCACGCAATGCCCCACCACGCCAAGCAAGGCCCCGCCAAGCAAGGCCCCACCACGCCACGCTATGCCCTACCACGCCACGCTACGCAATGCCCAAACCACCTTCTTGCTTATTCAGAGACAAGTACTTATCCCCACCAATACCCAACTGTGACCTACACATGCCTGTCCCGTAAACGACCGACTTTTTTTAATTCTGGAAAGGACTGGGGCGTTTGTAAGAGACAGAATATTGAGTTCGGTCACCGCTATAAGTTACTTCTCTGAAAGGAGAAGCCGAATGTGTTTAACAGCATCATGTAACTTCCTCTCAGCCCCAAATGACGGACTCCCCAAATATACCACGGGACTCCTTAAGATGCCTTTTTGTATTACAAACCCCTTTGACTAACACCCACATGTAAGTCCTCAGCAACTCAACGTCTGGCACGTCTCCTCTACAGCTGTCTATAAACTGACCCCACTGACCCATTCCCGTGTGTATGCCAACCCTTTATCCGGGGCTAGGTGCGTTTTCAACTCTCTCCTATTGGCCAATCTACACTGTGACATTCTGGACATAAATCAGCCAACCCGAAGACGGCTTAATATTTCAATTACGAAATGGATAAAAGTACTACTATGTGTTTTTGATAGCATTCATTGATGTGGATTTTATTAGAATTTATCGACCAAGGCTTGGGGTCAAATGATATTTATTACCGGGAGTCCTATGTTTTGCACATATTTCACTTAGTTATAAGATTCCAGCGGAACAGAGACAGAAATGGTTACATTAGAAGACCGACGGCTGTTAAGATGGGAAGAGGGGTTATATATGGCGTCCTTTTCACTTCCGTATTATTTAGTGTTAATCTCGCTATTTGATAGGGATGACAGCGGAAGTGAGAGGTTTATTAAATTATACGCTGTCAGGATGCTAAATTACCCTCAGAGAAGCAGTATCCCATATTTCACTCGTACCTCATTATAACATCACCCCCTGTTCTGATTGGTCAGTCAAACGTATACCAAATACCACGCAACCTCAGAGCACGATTATGCTTTGCTTTCCCAAGTCATCAGCCCAAAATCTGAAAGATTTCTCCGTATGGACATATGTGAAACATAAAAAAAAGGCTGAAAACGAATCGTCATTTGTTTAATTATCAGTTACACCAAAACCATCACCCATCACACCTTCAGCCCCAAATCAAAGCACTTGAAATGTGAGCGAGTGAGTCGAATTTTGCGCCGCTTTAAGCCACATTGTAGTAATTTAACGGCGCTGGACACCTCAATCTGTATGCGGAATCGAACCGGGTGTTGTTGAATGCAATACTTCGGGGAAACTGGTGGGTGAGGTATCTGTGCTGTGATTGTAAGAGTTGCGTCCCTTAGGCGTGCCAGGATCATATTAGCATGTGTTCGAATTCCTATTGTCCTTGATCGTGACTTTGGTTTAGTAGTACCAGACTCACGCTCGTTGCATTCACCAGAATGTACACGTATGAGGCCTGCATCACCTCTGGCTTTCCACCCATATCACGTCATGAGGCTACTGAAACACTGTTCACAATGGCGTTAAACCCCTCCCACTCTTTCACAAACAGTCCCCTAGGAATGGTTAAAAGGTCAATGGCACGTCCGCCTACGACCAGTACTAGAAGAGGCTTATCCTAACCACGCTAGCTCAAGTTCCAGCTTGTGTCGATATTAGGGGAATATTAGATCCGGAGATAGGGTATATCATAAGCTGATAAGGACTCCGCTAAACTCCCCACTCCCGATATGGCGTGTGGAAAGTAGCATTTGTCTTCCTCATGTCTGATATTCTAATCTGATCAGTGTCGCGACGTCATTAATGAATGAACGGGGGACGTGCGTGCATTATGTTTTTAAAAGTTCTATAATCAATTATAAATTCAAAGATAAGTCCTAACAGTTTTTTTCTGGTTGCCACGGTTTTAAAGTTAACCCTTACAGAGAGGTGTAGGGTTTGCTGTGATAATAACATTACTTAGAATAATAAGTACCAAAATAACAGTTAATATATCAATTAACTTGGTCTAAGAATAAGTTTACTTCTTTAACTTACAAATTCAATATGTTTACTGTTATCAATAATTTGCCTGTTGATAACAAATACAAACAGCTTGTGTTTAAAATATATCATAATATTATTCCCTGTCATAAATACCGACGTAAGATAACTATTAAAGACTCGGATATCGGTGAAGAATGGGGTCAAGTAGATACATTCCAACACTATTTTTTTTACTGGCATAACGTCACCCTCTTTTGGAATGTATTTTTTTATATTTCAAAAGCAGTTCATTCAGATTTAGCAATACAGAATTATTGCCAGTCTGCCTTTACAGGGTTCATACTTAAAACCTCACTCTTAATCCTTTAATTATAAATTATTACTAGCAAAAGGTTATGTATATCGCTCAAAAGTAATAAAAGTTAACTGTATTTTGATAATTTTGTAAAAGGACTTAAGGATATTTTACACATAAAACGTAAGGATAATTTAGTTCTACACAGTTGTCTCGAGTTCTGGTTGAAGTGCTCACTCGTCATGCCGATGGCCTGGGATCTATTCCTTACACGGGGACAAAGCGTGAAGTTTATTTAGGATGTTCCTACCCCGTGATGATATGACTGAGTAATGTAAAAAGGGTCAAAGCAATATTGAACTACTCGCCATCTGGAGAATCAACGTTTGTTTGATGTTTAACGCCGAACTCAGCAATATTCCCGCTACATTACGGTTGTCTGTAAGTAATCGAATCTGGGTCTGCCATTTCAGGGATTAATATCATGAGCATCGATCCACGCAACTGGATAAGATGACATGCATTGACCAAGTGAGCGATCCGTTAGTCGCCTCTAACGAGAATCATGGGTTGCTGAAGAACTATTCTAACCCGGATCTTCGCGGGTTCGAGCATAAATGTGGACATGAGCTTGTTATATTGGCAAGTTTGATTCTTTGTTTGCCAACTAACTCACATTTATTAATTCATAACAAATAAACAAAGTCACAGCACACAGGAACAATGTCTCCTTGATACACAAATTACGACCTGACCAAGACTGACAAGAAGCACCAGGCAATGGAGTCCCGTTGAAAAGGAACACTGAAGCTGTGACAGGCCCAGAGGTCATATATAAAAGACATGGCTTCATTAGATCTTGACCTGAGGATGAGCACCATTTTTCAGTGAATTTGTTCTTGTGTATCGATAAAACTGTAAATTTTCAGATATTTCAATATTTGTCTCTGTCAATGTCCATCCCGTGTCAGTCCGCCTCAGTGGTCTAGTGGCCCGGGACCGCCTCCGTGGTCTAGTGGTAGAGCGTCCGCCCGGAGAATGGAAGGTCCGGGGTTCGATCCCCGACCGCGTCATACCAAAAGACGTTAAAAGATGGTACTTGTTGTTACCCTGTCTGGCGCCCGGCATTAAGGGACTAAAACAAGGACTGGTCGGCTCGGAGTCAGTATACTGTGTCTGAGTGGGGTATTCATGTTAAACTGCGGCATGGTATCTCAGTGAGCTAGCACTATAAATCGGCATCAGTCCGGACTAGTACAAGCAGCCACACAAACACACACACGTACTTGCACGTCGCTATATAAGTGCAATAATCTTGGACGCGACGTTAAACCCCCATTTCACCTCACCTCACTTCTAGTGGCCCGGGGGGGGGGGGGGGGGGGGGGGGGGGAGTCCGGGGTTCGATCCCCTGGCTGTTTCATACCAAAGGACGTTTAAGATTGGACTTGTAACCCTGTCTGGCGCTCTGCAGTAAGGGGATTAACAGGAACTGGCCGTCTCGGAGATTGTACAAGGTGTCTGAGTGGGTATTCATGTTAAACTGCCGCATGGTATCTCATTGGTCTAGCGGGGGCACGGGTGGCCCAGTCGTCTAAGGCGCCGCGATTCGCTGTGCAGAGTTGCGTCCCTTGGGCGCGCCAGAAACCTATGATTGTGGGTTCGAATCCCGATTCGCCCCGGTAATGTTTCTCGGTTTGTCAGCACCATACCCGTGCTCGTGGGTTTCACCGAAGTGGTAAACGTCGGAGACCTGCATCACTTCGGGCTTTCCTCCAACATTAAGCTGACACGCCGCGATATACCTGGAATACTGTTAAAAGCGGCGTTAAACCCAAATCACTCACTCATTGGTCTAGCACTATACAACCGGCATAGGTTCGGCCCAGTACAAGCAGCCACACACACATGGGTCCATGCAGGTCGCTTATAATCTTGAAAGTTAAATCCCATTTTACCTTACATCACCTTCCCCGTGCCAAACCACGAGCCAAAGGTCTTTAATACGTAAGAGCAGCTTGATGTCAATCCCCGTTAAGCGCATGTGGTCATTGATGAACGACATTAGATACGACAATACGCCATTGTTAACTTGCCAATACAAGTTGCAGGTGCTTCACTATTATAATGGTATTGGAGCTTTTCTGAGAAGCTTACGTTTCCGTTTAACAATGGCTTCCATCACGTTTCTCTTGACAAGGTCTTCCTCAACGAACTCCTTCCCAACTGTATCCGACACAAGCATCCCTATTCCCGACCGCTGCAACATCACTTTCTTTCAATTGTATCACTTTTAACCATTTCCTATCACCAAAACGTGTCAATGCGTCTGACTATCAGTGTTATTTCAGTGCAGAGATTCCATGCTAACTGTTGACCCGTGCATCTGTCTAATCCCTCTTATCCGAGGTCTTGTCCTTGTACCTTTAGAGACCTTCTCATGCCAATCCCCATCATCGATTCTTATTATGTGTGTTTCTTCTCGTGTCAGAGCCGTACTCACGCTGAAAGATACACCGCTGTCTTACACAATTAAGGCGTTAGGATGAATGTAGAGTTTAAGGCCGATGATCTCGCCATTCCACGCGCAATCACTACCATGCGCAATCTAGCCACCGACGCCATTAGAGAAGGTGAATCGATGGCTTAGCGTTCTCCATCTCAGCTTTACCTCATTTATGGATCAATTATTCTTGATTATAGTGAGCTTGATTCGTTAAATTTCAGGAAGCATGGAGTGTTAGCGAAAGGCTTACATTTCAGTGGTTGTATTGGACACATAGAGGCGTTAACAACCTTCTCATACACCATGGATCTGCCATTGACCGACGCAAATGGATGGTTAATACGCTGATGTGATCATTTTGCTGCTCCCTTGAATTAACACTTAACTTGGTCATTGAATTTTTTACGTTTTTTACTTCTGATTTTAAAGCTGGTTCATGTGTAGAACAAGCTGAACACGATAGAGTCATGTCGAAGCGGAAAATCCTATTTTCCATTTCATTAGGGAAGGAGAAATCCACTAAGTTGCTCATCGTGGACGTGGCAGGGAAACCCTTGCTGGGGTGCCGCCAGGAGTATTCCACACATGGGCGGTTAGGTTATCTTGGTATTTTGTCCACTCTATCACATTGGCCGTCCAAAAATGTTAAAGGTCACATTGTCCCTAAGTAAAATATGTGTTGTTGTGAATATGAATTTAATCAAAAGTTTCCCCCCTGAACAGAAAAAGCGTGTTTTATGACATTGAACATTTTTATATATACACAAATCACATCGTGTATATAGATTTGTACCCACAAATATCGTCACAAGTCAATCATTCCCTGTGTCAACAGGGTGTTAGCGTGCATTCAAATCCACACTTTACTGTGAAGGCATATTGGGAAATCATTCTTTGTGTCAACAGGGTGTTAGCGTGCATTCAAATCCACACTTTACTGTGAAGGCATATTGGGAAATCATTCTTTGTGTCAACAGGGTGTTAGCGTGCATTCAAATCCACACTTTACTGTGAAGGCATATTTGGAAATCATTCTCTTTGCTAACAGGATGTTAGTGTGCATTCAAATCCACACTTTACTGTGAAGGCATATTGGGAAATCATTCTCTGTGTCAACAGGTGTTAGTGTGCATTCAAATCCACCCTGTACTATGAAGGCATATTGGGAAACAATTGAATGTCGCATAAGGGCATAATTACTCGAATGGATATTTTAATCCACATATTGACATAACATTTATCCGCATGTAATCGTTATAATACAAGATTGCTAATATACCGCGCGGATGTACGTATTTCCCATTGTCTGATGAAATCATGCCACAGGGTTAGAACACTCGCCTTTGCTGCAAGCAGTACTCAGCGTCATAGATGGAGATTAAGAATGGAATATTTAACGCCGTATCTTTAACGATATGGGTTGAAGTCTACGATTCTCGCTTTTCTGCTTCCTATCGGCGATAGACTGACCGACAAAATGACTTTCTATAAATGTCGCGATGTGCAGTGATTACAAAATCACTCCGCCAGACAACGCTAAGAGACTATTTTCTTGGTACGGCTCGTGTATTGTATTTTCCTGTATTCAGTGTAACGCCACTGAAACCAGCTTTGATGCTAGAAAGAATTGAAAGAGTTGTTATTGTTTTAAGCTTTATTAACCCCGTAGTGGCTGCGTTAGCTTTCTGGGTTTCCAACATTGGCACCTGTCCTGAAAAGTCGTTGTCTAGCTGCAATATTGAAAACGAAATACAAACACATTACACCGGGTATCTGTCATGCTGGCTGAAACGGACATTGTAGGATTCTCGCGATACTTTGGTAAGCAGTGAAACAATTCCACACATACACGACAAAAAACAAAACAAATTTCGCGTTTTCGCTTCCTTGCACTGGTTAGGGTTAGGGTTAGGGTTAGGGTTAGGGTTTAGTCATAAGAGTTCACGGTCAACCAATGTTTTATTACTTTTATAGTGAAATATTTTTCTCTAGTGACATTAACTGAATATTACACCATGAATAATTTCTCTCGATTGTATTTCTGTATTAAATAGACATTTGACTGAATCATACGAAAAATAAAACACAGAGACAGGTAACATTATAAATAGATTATCTTCAATCAGTTAATGTGCTCAGTTATAATAATGAGCGTGGAGATAAAATTTATTTATTTATTCTGTGTGTGCATGGTGATTAACCCTGCCAAAAACAATTGGCCAACACAAAGAAAAGGTTTAAGGTTTCGATTGCAAACGCCCAAACATATCGCTTTTAAAGTATTTTATTTCTGCAATAAGACATTTTCACACAAAAATAACAAGATGCCGCCTACTAGCAATATCCTTTCATAGCCGGGGACCATTGCTTTTAAACCAGCGTTCACCCAGTGCTTGTGAGACTTGGTTCTTTTATCACTGCGACTTTCAATGACAGAGTGGCATTTCTAGAAAATGAATCTTTGCAATAATTTACAGGGAAATTGTGACAGCTTTAAATCGTATGATCAACTATAATCACAGATAGTGTCTTGAGTTTTCTGCTGTAATGATACTAATTGAAATTCCATTACCTCCGGTGTTTCAGCGCCCCCAAGAACCCGGATGTGTCAATGGTTCCTATGAACAGGAACACATTATGTACCTCGGCGACATTTCAGACACGTTTCTTAAAGCTTTCGCTGTTGTTTTTCGAGCACAAAATTGGTGAAAATCTCGCAACGGAAGTTAATAAATTTAAATTTTAGTTGACACTCTCTATCAAGAAGGTTTTTACCGACCACCTCGTTTCAATTATCGGCTTCTAGTCGCTTCTATGAAAGATTTAAAATGACGTTTAAGATTTGCAACTGCCGTGGCGCATGCGCGGTGGAGATAAAATTGATGAGGTCCAAGCCTGCTCTTGTTGGCACAGGATCTCTGAGGAATATTTAAATTTACTTCACGAAGGATAAACTAATATTTATTTTTATTCTTAACGAAACCATCCATTCAGCTTTCAAGAGTTATTTACATTAGCCCGTTACTACTCAGCCTCTTTATTGGAAAGTGTCACTTTATTCGACGAGTGTTTGTCGACTTACATGCAAGAAATCTGCATTATGTCAAATTGACCACCTTCAACAAAGTCTTTGTGATGTATACATGCTCGCACCTACACTTTTGGAAATGGAAATGTTATTCGCATCTTATATGAAATCTAAATTTAATTGTGATTTTAAACAAAGAGTAACTAAAATATTTATGCATCAATAAACCACAAAGAACAAAGAAATATTCCTTATTTTACCCTAACATTTGTGATTTCATCAGTTTATGAAATAGTATCACACATGCTTTAATTCTTTTCGCGAACACCGATTGACTCATTCGTATAATGTTCACTACTATTTTGCCTTTTACGTCAATTGGAATCTGTTTCGGTGGATTTACGACACTGATTATTCTCTGGCGTTGATGTTAATATTTATTTTCAAAATAATGTGATTGTATAACCGTCACATTTTTGTCGACAAAACAGAAACAGTTGTTTCTGTTATATTAACCCCGAGGAAACCATCAAGCGACATTCAAAGGTTGGAAGGCCGAAAGTAACACGTGACATAAATAGATCACAGGGAAGTTTCTCTTTTGCACATGGCACAGTATTATGACAAGTACTACAACCTCAGGACTTGAAAGGGCGGTCGGGTAGCCTAGTGGTTAAAGCGTTCGCTCGTCACGCCGAAGACCCTGTTCGATTCCCGACATGGGCACAATGTGTGAAGCCCATTTCTGGTGTCCCCCGCCGTGATATTGCTGGGATATTGCTAAAAGCAGCGTAAAACCATACTCACTCATACTTGAAAAACCCACTGACGCCAGAATAGCACAATACTTTAAGCCTCGTTGTGGGAAAAACAGTTTGAAATGCGCGCTCGGTGGTTCATTCAATCAGTAGTTTACAATGCAATATCTGCTCGCTACACAACCTAAACCGTGCTTTATGTTACGACAGAGAGTCTTATAACACCCCAAGGTCGTCACCGGTTACCATAAGCGGAAATTGCATTTCAGGAATGAAGTCTTAGCCCCTCTTTTCACATGAAAACATCCTCACTGTAGGCGGAGGTTACTCACAAATTGTCACATTGTTATTTGTGATTTGAGCTTTCTCTATTTCCACCAGGTTACTTCGTTTAGCCTTTGCTCGCAATTGTACGTAACTGCTGAAGGGCATCTTTGACACGTCAGCGAGAATGTTATTCCTGGTTTATTTAAGTTACAGTCTGTTTATTTTCTCATAAAATTAATTAATTTCGTCAGCGATCATGGTAGCATACCAGTTCAGACAAGAAAAGATAACTCTACACTTGATATCCTGACAGTGTTGGTAATCACAGAACCCATGCCCCGATAGGACTTTCACCGGACAAAACTCACTACTATTGTTCCGGCTTAAGAAATCGTTCACGGTGCAAAGTTTCCATGTTGATGCTACGTTAAACATTGTGAAACCGTTTTTTAGCAGTGCTGGGTGCGACATCAGGCAACAAACACTGTCTCAAAGCAATTTGTGTGAGTGGCGTGCGCTACTGGCTGGGCCGGACATGCTTTCTCTTTTGGCATAGGGCATTCGTAACGTTTTTAAAAAACACAAGTTGAACTTTTGATTTGCATTAGGTTATTTCTCGCTTTCATAACTATGTTAATATGAATTATGTCATTAAGTTTTCAACACACCTCCGTACATAGTTTCCCAGTGTTTGTACTGCTCAAGGTAAGAAATCAGTGTTTCCTGAAGACCTGTGACGAGCAGCCTATATCTCGTAGGAATCTACTACAACATTCCAGCTCCAGCTGAAGACCTGTGACGAGCAGCCTATATCTCGTAGGCATCTACTACAACATTCCAGCTCCAGCTGAAGACCTGTGACGAGCAGCCTATATCTCGTAGGCATCTACTACAACATTCCAGCTCCAGCTGAAGACCTGTGACGAGCAGCCTATATCTCGTAGGCATCTACTACAACATTCCAGCTCCAGCTGAAGACCTGTGACGAGCAGCCTATATCTCGAAGGAATCTACTACAACATTCCAGCTCCAGCTGAAGACCTGTGACGAGCAGCCTATATCTCGTAGGAATCTACTACAACATTCCAGCTCCAGCTGAAGACCTGTGACGAGCAGCCTATATCTCGTAGGCATCTACTACAACATTCCAGCTCCAGCTGAAGACCTGTGACGAGCAGCCTATATCTCGTAGGCATCTACTACAACATTCCAGCTCCAGCTGAAGACCTGTGACGAGCAGCCTATATCTCGTAGGAATCTACTACAACATTCCAGGTCCAGCTGAAGACCTGTGACGAGCAGCCTATATCTCGTAGGCATCTACTACAACATTCCAGCTCCAGCTGAAGACCTGTGACGAGCAGCCTATATCTCGTAGGAATCTACTACAACATTCCAGCTCCAGCTGAAGACCTGTGACGAGCAGCCTATATCTCGTAGGAATCTACTACAACATTCCAGCTCCAGCTGAAGACCTGTGACGAGCAGCCTATACCTCGTAGGCATCTACTACAACATTCCAGCTCCAGCTGAAGACCTGTGACGAGCAGCCTATATCTCGTAGGCATCTACTACAACATTCCAGCTCCAGCTGAAGACCTGTGACGAGCAGCCTATATCTCGTAGGCATGTACTACAACATTCCAGCTCCAGCTGAAGACCCGTGACGAGCAGCCTATATCTCGTAGGCATCTACTACAACATTCCAGCTCCAGCTGAAGACCTGTGACGAGCAGCCTATATCTCGTAGGAATCATCTACAACATTCCAGCTCCAGCTGAAGACCTGTGACGAGCAGCCTATATCTCGTAGGCATCTACTACAACATTCCAGCTCCAGCTGAAGACCTGTGACGAGCAGCCTATATCTCGTAGGAATCTACTACAACATTCCAGCTCCAGCTGAAGACCTGTGACGAGCAGCCTATATCTCGTAGGAATCTACTACAACATTCCAGCTCCAGCTGAAGACCTGTGACGAGCAGCCTATATCTCGTAGGCATCTACTACAACATTCCAGCTCCAGCTGAAGACCTGTGACGAGCAGCCTATATCTCGTAGGCATCTACTACAACATTCCAGCTCCAGCTGAAGACCTGTGACGAGCAGCCTATATCTCGTAGGCATCTACTACAACATTCCAGCTCCAGCTGAAGACCTGTGACGAGCAACCTATATCTCGTAGGAATCTACTTTTCCTTGATGTCGACAACATTTCAGCTCCAGCGCTTGGTGTCTACATTTTTCCCGACGACTCTTTGATCAAGGTTACAACATTCAAGGCCTCAGCAAAGTTTTCAAAAAGGTTTTGGTGGACCTTTGGAGGAAATCTTAAAATGTGACGCATCAGTGACAAAATGGTTATCGATTGGAAAAGTTTTATAGTGAGTGAGTGAGTTGGGTTTAACGCCGCTTTTAACAGTATTCCAGTTATATCACGGCGTGTCAGCTTAATGTTGGAGGAAAGCCCGAAGTGATGAAGGTCTCAGACGTTTACCACTTCGGTGAAACCCACGAGCACGGATATGGTGCTGACAAACCTAGGAACAAAATCGGGGCGAACCGGGATTCGAACCCACAATCATAGGTTTCTGGCGTGTCCAAGGGACGCAACACGGCGCCTTAGACGACTGGGCCACCAGCGGCCCCGGAAAAAATATAGAATATTTGAGGAACGCGACATGATGGTGTGTAAGCCTGCTTTGGGAGTATCTGGGCAATGAAGATGAATGCCATCCACTGTGAGACTAGAACCCGACCCTCACGTGTGACGGGCGAGCGCTTTCTCCATAAGACTTCGTATTCGCTCCTTATTTCAGACAGAGACATTCCTGAACAATCAGCTGCACAACCTGTCACACTGACATCGATGGAAATTCAATAAATTCCAAACAATGCTATAAACCGATCTCAATCCCATGTACTATCTGACAATAGGCGTGTGTCTTGCACATCCTCAGATGTCTTGACAGGAGAAATCACATTACCAGCACGATTCAAACTCATTCCGAGCTGTTTGAATGTTCCTATAGATTGGGCCCATTTAACGAGGGTCAATATGGCTGTTATCGGCAGTGAGGGGCTATAAATGATACCACAGCTCCTATTTAGAAGCGTTAATTGAACCTTCCACGAGTCTACCACCCTGAAGAAAGACCATGCCATCAGCTTGCAGTCGAGGATCGAGACTGTAATTTGTATTCTATCCATTAAATGCAAATTGAGGAAGTTTTACAGGTCGGATATCAATAATCAACAGCTTGAGAAATGATTAGTTTGCTGGTAATAGAAAAGTCAATATTTTGATCAACTGCTGGGGACCTTGTTATGGCAGCAGAAAGGTGACGACTTCTTCTCGCGTGAATATTTGTTGAATTAATTTAAAATTACAGGAAAGGCTAACCCCACAACTATGTTTTCAAGATGTTCTCGCTGATTGTACTGTATGTGCGCGGTGGGAAGCAAGTGTGGACTTTGTGTCGCAGTCAGGTGCTGAGAGCAAATCATTACAGTTAATGTAATGAAAAGTCATTTTGGGTGTGAATGGGGGGTGCAAATTGTGAGCGTGGCAGATGTTACCGGTAGGGCAGGAAATGACAACTAGTTTCGCGAACACCTGGTGTCAGTGTGTCTCAGTGATCAATTCATATAATTTCATCCCTATTTTGCCTTTTACGTCCAATGGCATCTACTTCGTCTACAAATCGAGACGTTGACGTTATGTGCAGTAAGTGATTTGATTTACTGTCTGTGGTACATGAGTGAGTGAGTATGGTTTTACGCCGCTTTTAGCAATATTCCAGCAATACCACGGCGGGAGACACCAGAAATGGGCTTCACACATTGTACCCATGTCGGGAATCGAACCCGGGTCTTCGGCGTGACGAGCTAACACTTTTACCACTAGGCTACCCGACCGCCTCCTTTGGTACATGGATATATAGAAGATTACAGCGTATGATTCCTGGAAGCAAAATGTTGTTTTTCTTATGTTTTCTTGTTATGAACTCGACAATTGTCACACATACCAGAATAATTAATACATGTATGCTATAAAAAAAAGTTGATATTTAGAAAATACACCAAGTAAAGCGATTTAAATTATCAGATCGACATAACACAATTTCATTTAATTCCATTATTTGTAAAATATCGTGCTTGATTAAACTGTGAAACATATTTTCTGGTAAACACTTAGCACGTTACATTTCAGTTTTCCCCAGCAAACTGTTGTGACTAACCTCCATTTCTTAAATTTCTTCAACGAACTGATTCCAATCATTGATTCCACATTGATAAACACACAGACATTCTCTTCACGTCCCGTATATCAGGAAGATTTCGCTAAGAGGATATCCAGCGTCTCATTTCCTCCTCTTCACGCTAATTGTATGTCCACAAAGGAAATGAACTCTCAACCATCGACTCATCTCTTCTTAATTAGTTAATTGCTTACTGGTACAGAGGCTGGCAGAGGAGTAACTTCCTGGTACCAGCTGAGTCGTAGCAACGTGTTACTGACTCATTTAGCCAGTGAGTGGACACTGTAGTCGGTGTTCATTCACAATCGTGATAAGACCCGTGAAGATTCCGGGGTAGGATATGTCTTCAGCAACCCATGCTTGCCGTAAAAGGTGACTATGCTTGTCGTAAAAGGCGACTAACGGGATCGGGTGGTCAGGCTCGCTGACTTGGTTGATGCATGTCATCGATCCCAATTGCGTGGATCGATGCTCATGATATCAATCACTGGATTGTTTGGTCCAGACTCGATTATTTACAGACCGCCGTCATATAGCTGGAATATTGCTGAGTGCGGCGTTAAACAACAAACCAACCAACCACAATCGTGATAAGGGAGCACGAATCCTTTTTGGTGTAGGCTCTGCAAATCGGTTTGGAATCATTTATTCCCAGGACACATGCGGCTTATCGGCCCTCCTGCAGTAATTCTGTGTGAAGAGTTGCGTCGCTTAGGATCCTCTCTGTTCTCCCTTAGACATGCAAGGATCCGATTATTTTGAGACAGAGAACCTGATTCGTTCAAGTGATGATCTTTGGCCAGCACATGAAGCTCACACAACACTTTGGAATCAGAACTTTTGACCAAGTGCCTGAACGAGAATTCATCATAATCTAATTACAAGTGAACAACATTTCAGTTATATCAGGGGCGGCCGGGTAGCCTAGTGGTTAAAGCATTCGCTCGCCACTCCGTAGGCCCGGGTTCGATTCCCGACATGTGTACAATGTGTGAAGCCCATTTCTGGTGTCCCCCGCCGTGATATTGCTGGAATATTGCTAAAAGCGGCGTAAAACCATACTCACTCACTCATTCAGTTATATCACTGCGTGTCAGCTCAGTGTAGGATTGGTTGGTTGGTTTGTAGTTTAACGCCGCACTCAGCAATATTCCAGCTATATGACGGCGGTCTGTAAATAATCGAGTCTGGACCAGACAATCCACTGATTGATATCATGAGCATCGATCCACGCAGTTAGGATCGATGACATGCATCAACCAAGTCAGCGAGCCTAACCACCCGATCCCGTTAGTCGCTTCTTAAGACAAGCATAGTCGCTTTTTACGGCAAGCATGGGTTGCTGAAGACCTATTCTACCCCGGATCTCAATGTGGGGGAAGACCCGAACTGACACAGGTTATAGTACGTGAACGAACTACATCAGTGTGGAATTTCACCCCACGATCAGCGATTTCTACTCAACGCTAAAAGCGACTTGCGGCTTCACATACGAGTTGGTGAACGTACCCCCGATCGAGATTCAGTAACTAAACACATTACAACAACGCTTTACTGTCAACACGAGTCGATAACAGTCAATTAAATGTACAACCACTGTCAACCACTATAGCAATGCTAACGTCAACATTGGCTGATGACAATCAATCGTGTACACACTCCGTCAACGATTACACCCGTGTTAACACGAGTTGATTCCAATTAAACAGGAGTACAGCCCCCTGTCAAACCCATACCGCGAGTATCATCAACACCAGTAGATGACAATCAATGCGGTGTTTACTGTTATGACGAATCTACTCACGGACGGAGGGGAGGTGGGTCGCCTAGTGGGTAGCCTAGTGGTTAAAGCGTCCGCTCGTCACGCCGAAGACCCGGGTTCGATTCACCACATGGGTTCAATGTGTGAAGCCAATTTCTGGTGTCCCCCGCCGTGATATTGCTAGAATATAGCTATTTGTTATAAAAAATGCATAGTTTATAAATATTCTCATCCGAATTATCTTACTGTCAGAATGATTCACAACAAATGTTATGGTTCAAATAAGGCAGAAATTATTCAACAGTTCTGGTTTAACTTTAATGTAAGAAGGCACAAGAGAGGTAATTAATTGTGAGCAGTAGTGTACTCCATTGATTGTATTCGTATGGTAGAGATTACTGCTGTTAATTCCCTTCACCAATGTCACAGATACCATTTTGATCATTGCATTGGCACTGGCTTCTACGCAAACATGTGGCTGCTAATGAGGTGGCGGTGCTCCAGACTTGGTGACAATGTCACTGTCCCTATGCTGTCGATATTTGAATCCATACCTTACCTTAGGGACCGTACTTAAGTTAGAAAAACAGAGTTTCAATTAACTAAAGAGAAAATACAAAATCCATATCGAGATTTGAAAGTCGATATTAGTTTGAGTGGTCGCCATGCTGAATCTCTTGAAAATAGTGATGAATGCCCTTTACCAAAGACAGGCTCAGATACAGTTCGAACGCATATTACCAATGAAGGTATTAGTAACAACTGTTCCAGTAACATGGTCTACGTAAAACATTGGTATCGCGAATGCAACGCGTGTGTTATCCCAATGCAAAGCGTGTGCTATCCGAATGCAAAGCGTGTGTTATTCGAATGCAACGCGTGTGTCATCTGAATGCAACGCGTGTTCTATCCGAATGCAACGCTTGGCATCCGAATGCAACGCGTGTGTCATCTGAATGCAACGCGTGTGTCATCTGAATGCAACGCGTGTGTCATCTGAATGCAACGCGTGTTCTATCCTAATGCAACGCCTGGCATCCGAATGCAATGCGCGTGTCATCTGAATGCAACGCGTGTGTCATCTGAATGCAACGCGTGTGTCATCTGAATGCCACGCGTTTGTCATCTGAATGCAACGCTTGTGCTATCCGAATGCAACGCGTGGTCTATCCGAATGCAACGCGTGTGCTATCCGAATGCAACGCGTGGTCTATCCGAATGCAGCGCGTGTTACGCAACGATTGAAACAGGTGTGTTCCCCGTATAGTACGCGTGTGTCATCCCAATGTTTCATTTGTAACAGCAGGACATTATTTTCAGTTAAAGAGAAGTAGACGTGCATGGCTTTTATTTATTGTGGGATAATTGCGTTAACAAACCAGTTGGGGGATGGGTACCAGTTTGTGTACGGTGTCGCATGTCAATGTTTATACCCTTCCCTCCTGGCCATGCAAGAATCTGCTAGCTCTGGGATCGTTTCCAACTTCGCTTAAATAACGATCCGTGGTCAGTCATCACGACTTGACCGCTGGTGTGTGAACTTTTTCAACCTCCGTCACTTTGAGGTTTCATCGGATATTACATAGACAAGCCGAAACATGACTTAAGTACTACTTAGAGCGACGTTTAACTCGACCCATGGAACAACAGCGCATGTCTCTTCAGTTCATGGTTTGTCCACAACAGTTTGCTCATACACTCTGCCTGGTACGGGGAATTGTACTGCCTTCTCAGGCGTATGAAAGCAGCTATCTGAACCCAGGTCCTCTGGAGGAGAAATGGTATTCTCTGAGCGCTGTCTAAGTCTACTAATGACCACTCGGAGTTAATACCCTTCGAGATGACCAGCACATTTTACACGTGTATCTGCACGCTAACGAAGCAAATACTTCTGTCCGTGAAAACCGCTGTTGTGAAAAGCTAATTAGGCACCGTATCTTATTAAGTTCACTGATGAAAACAAGCCATGCATACAGAACTGTTCAGGCGAGTGTAATCACCAGCAGTTGGGAGGAGGTTAAACAGGGGCACTGTAGATGTGCTGTTAGTTGGGAGATAGGCCGGTCGCAGGCACCGGATCGATCGCCTATATTCCGCACTTAATTGAAATCATACGGGTGACAACTACAAGAATTGGTACTTCGGATTTGGGGGATTATTAGATGTGTTAGAGGTTACCTGTGCATTTATTTTTAACGCGGTCACCATTAAAGATGTATTACCGTTGGGCCAATTTGATAGCTGTGGACTTCCTATTGTAGCCAAGAACTGACCATGAAGTTTGTTTGTTTGTTTGTTTGTTTGTTTGTTTGTTTGTTTGTTTGTTTGTTTGTTTGTTGAACGCCGCACTCCAGCAATATTCCAGCTACATGGCGGCGGTCTGTAAATAGTCGAATCTGGACGAGACAATCCAGTGATTGATATCATGAGCATCGATCCACGCTATTGGGATCGATGACATCCTTCAATCAATTCAGCGAGCCAATCCCGTTAGTCGCCTCTTGCGATAAGTATAGTCTCCATTATGTTAGTGGGTATTTCATATCATGATCACTGAACAGTAGTTAGCAGTATCTAAGCGAGCTTTTAGCAATATAACAAACAAACAAACAAACTATTATTACTGGACGATAACGCACAAAAAGAAATTCACATGGTCATCAAAATGCGTGTTGCAAGATGTGCAAGACATAACAGTACATCTGACACCCGTTATGTGATCACTAAGCTATTGATCCCTGCTACCAAATATTCAGGTGAATATACCAACATGCCGTGTAATTGCGGCATAAAACAACGCTCTCCTACTCATATAATAAACAGACTTGAAGGCACATCCGTATAACCAACAGCTACACCTGGTCCATGAAGCGACGTCCTGATAAACACACGATGTTAATGGTACATTCAGGCGTGAAGTCGTCGAAACGTACCGACTTCAGTCTCAATTGCAACCAGCGCTGTGCCACATTCATGATCATATACCAAGGATTTACCCAAGAGCTACCAAGCACTGGACAAGTGTTTACTTAAGCGATGAGTTTCCATGATGGCAAACCACGGCCAGGAACGGCAAGCGCTTGTGTTACTCAAAGGATGCTGACGCTTTCGTGTTATTTGTCCACGGAGATTGGGATTAGTGAATGGTTACATAAGACTCTTCTTGAGCACTCTGGGTGATCTCTTCTGGAATATTCTGAATTATATAGCCCTCCATACACCGAATTGGGAGAGAAGTTTGGAAATAAGGTGGGATTCTGGGATTTACCGCTGATGCTTCAGACCTTTACTGTGTGGAGTTAGGGAATCATTTCGTCTACTTGCATTTTCACGAGATTTTATGATTTGTTCTAAATCATACAGTTATGCACATGTGTAAACAGACAGGAGATTTTGAACTGTCGCGTTCATAAGAGGATTATTTATACAGACATCGCTTAATGTCCTCAATAACCCGGAATTCTGCTGTAGCTGTAGTTCCACGTGTGCTTAGAGACATGTCTTTGAAGTAAATCTTTATATCAATACTATGATTATATCGACAAAGGCATTTATACTTTAATCCCCTCGCATCATAAAATATCCTCACAGCAGGGTCAATTTTGTGAGTTTTTAAGAGTTGTGTTGATAACGAAATATTTTGTGCCTTGGTACTCAGGGGTATTCTGTGGTATAAATAGTCCTCTGTGGTATCCGTCGGTGTTTATGTGAATACTGGCTGTGGTATAGATAGTGTCCTAAAGTAATCGTCGGTGTTTATGTGAATACTGGCTGTGGTATAAATAGTGTCCTAAAGTATCCGTCGGTGTTTATGTGAATACTGGCTGTGGTATAGATAGTGTCCTAAAGTAATCGTCGGTGTTTATGTGAATACTGGCTGTGGTATAAATAGTGTCCTAAAGTATCCGTCGGTGTTTATGTGAATACTGGCTGTGGTATAAATAGTGTCCTAAAGTAATCGTCGGTGTTTATGTGAATACTGGCTGTGGTATAGATAGTGTCTTTTGGTATTCGTCGGTGTTTATGTGAATACTGGCTGTGGTATAAATAGTGTCCTAAAGTATCCGTCGGTGTTTATGTGAATACTGGCTGTGGTATAAATAGTGTCCCAAAGTATCCGTCGGTGTTTATGTGAATACTGGCTGTGGTATAGATAGTGTCCTAAAGTAATCGTCGGTGTTTATGTGAATACTGGCTGTGGTATAAATAGTGTCCTAAAGTATCCGTCGGTGTTTATGTGAATACTGGCTGTGGTATAAATAGTGTCCTAAAGTAATCGTCGGTGTTTATGTGAATACTGGCTGTGGTATAGATAGTGTCTTTTGGTATTCGTCGGTGTTTATGTGAATACTGGCTGTGGTATAAATAGTGTCCTAAAGTATCCGTCGGTGTTTATGTGAATACTGGCTGTGGTATAAATAGTGTCCCAAAGTAATCGTCGGTGTTTATGTGAATACTGGCTGTGGTATAAATAGTGTCCTAAAGTAATCGTCGGTGTTTATGTGAATACTGGCTGTGGTATAAATAGTGTCCCAAAGTAATCGTCGGTGTTTATGTGAATACTGGCTGTGGTATAAATAGTGTCCTAAAGTAATCGTCGGTGTTTATGTGAATACTGGCTGTGGTATAGATAGTGTCCTAAAGTAATCGTCGGTGTATATGTGAATACTGGCTGTGGTATAGATAGTGTCTTGTGGTATTCGTCGGTGTTTATGTGAATACTGACTGTGGTATAAATAGTCCTCTGTAGTATCCGTCGGTGTTTATGTGAGCATCGATCTACGCAATTGGGATACAATGACATGCATCGGCCAAGTCAGCAAGCTTGACCACACCATCCCGTTAGTCGCCTCTTACGATAAGCAAAGTCGTTTTTTACGGTAAGCATGGATTGCTGAAGACTTTTTCTAACCCGGATCTTCACGGATACCTCAAATAATAACGGGGCACAGGTGGCCCAGTCGTCTAAGGCGCCGCAATTCGCTGTGCAGAGTTGCGTCCCTTGGGCACGCCAGAAACCTATGACTGTGGGTTCGAAGCCCGGTTCGCCCCGATTATATTTCTAGGTTTGTCAGCTCCATACCCGTGCTCGTGGGTTTCACCGAAGTGGTAAAAGTCTGAAACCTGCATCACTTCGGGCTTTCCTCCCACATTAAGCTGACCCGCCGTGACATAACCGGAATACTGTTAAAAGCGGCGTTAAACACAACTATCTCACTCACTCACTCAAGTAATAACACGCCCTAATAAACTGCAATACATTTTAAAAGTAGCATTCTATTAACACTTTCTCGCCTGGTATTCTGCAATACTGTAGCCACGGGAAGATTTGATTGGAGATAGTGAGTAAGTGAGTTAGGTTTAACGCCGATTTTAACATTATTCCAGTTATATCATGGCGTGTCAGCTTAAGGTGGGAAGAAAGCCCGAAGTGGGGCAGGTCTCAGACGTTTACCACTTCGGTGAAGCCCACGAGCACGGGTATGGTGCTGACAAACCTAGAAACGAAATCGGGACGATCCGGGATTAGAACCCATAATCATAGGTTTCTGGAATCGCGGCGCCTTAGGCGACTGGGCCACCCGTGCCCCCGATTTATTTTGAAATACACTATTGTATGATTAAAACTGAACAATGATCCCTTTGTTGTCCTGAAATATCGTCACCATGGGTACACGTGTGTGACATGGTGGCAATATAATGGACATGTGTGTTCTCTCCGTGACAGAGGGTGGCCATATAATGGACCATTTGTTAACTCGAGAATTTACGCTAATCATTTACATACATGCTTTGAATCAAATATAACTAGTTATGGTTAATCCTAAAGCAAATGGTGTCGACATTAACTTGCACTGAGGCTTTGTTTGGTTCTCCCGAGCCTCGTGTGCGGGAACAAAGGCTTGCTTCACGTACAACCCCTACTCCAGAAGGTCGACGAGCCGCATTACACCCTGAACAACTGAATCTGAAAAAAACTCCTTTAGTTCGATCAGGATGGCGTCACTGTAAGGCTTCGGAAAATTCCTGTTGTGTAAGTTTTTAAAGATCACAAAAAAATATTTTAATGTGTAGAAAATGTCGAGCTTTGAAGTTTATGTCCAACCAGACGAGTCTCCAGGTGCACACTCACGCCGTCAGGCCATCACATCACAATACTCTAGACATGAATTGAGCAGAAAAAATTCCATTAAGCCGGTGGAAGTGAGAAAAACAACGTTACTGTAGGCCCCATAGTTCGCGCGAATCCCTGGGTGCCTCTTCCCAGTCGTACAGTGGCTATTTGTGGCGAAGCTCTGTCTGATGCCCGCCACACCACGGCTCGCATGGATTTAGTTCTTCATAATGGGGCTAATTGTCGTTGTCAAGCTCTCGACGGTAACACTACTGCTGGTTAAAGGGGCTAGATATCTCCATGGCATATGTTTCGGAGTTACTTGAATAGTTGTCGACCCATTAACGTTGTTGGACACCCATTCTGATGCATGAGGCGCAGTATCATGTATCATTATCATGTTCAATCGTGACGGGGGCGGCCGGGTAGCCTAGTGGTTAAAGCGTTCGCTCGTCACGCCGAAAACCCGGGTTCGATTCCCGACATGGGTACAATGTGTGAAGCCCATTTCTGGTGTCCCCCGCCTTGATATTGCTGGAATATTGCTAAAAGCGCCGTAAAACCATACTCACCCACTCACTCACTCACTCACTCACTCACTCAATCGTGACGGCATGGCCTGCATGCGGACTCTCCACTTGGTTTTGTAAAGAAGTATTTCGATTAGCTTTAATTCTTTGAGAATTACTACCTCCTCAAAGAGTGTTCAGCTTTTAACAATATACATTATGGCCATATTAGGTATTGCTAATACGCGCCAACAACCGCTACAACTCATTCTCCATCTCTGTCTCTGCACAGCGACATCGCTTCCCCTTTTGTCCAGACAATGATTTGAAACAAACATTTCTTCGATCACGATCGAGGTGCAAAATATCGAACCAAGGTCACGATCGAAGGGAGTTTTCTTTTGACAAGTCGTGCACTGTGAAAGGTCTTCTCGATGGCGAACACGGCGCGAACGAAGATTCGCTCCCCGGTAGGAACTATTTGTTTTTAACAGTTGTGTGCGTAGGGGGCATCACAGTTAACGAAGGGGTTGGAGGGGGGGGGGGGATGATTGGTTCTGTCATAGTAACATGTTTCAGGATGTCATTGGAATTGGTCGAGCATATACTCTAACCCTATATCCCCGCGCACTGCCGGACTCGCCCTACTTCCATACAGGGCGCTATGAAGACTCATCGGTAACCATCGCAATAAACTCTCCAGACCGTGGAATTTGTAATAGAACTTCACCATATATTACAGTTTTATGTGAAATACATCAAAGCCTTAGCCATGAAACACCCAAGGTAGTAAGCGTTTCTTTATTAATTAGTTCAAAATATTTTATTGGACTATTTCAGCATCCAGTTAAAACGACCGGCCTGGAAAAGTAAAGTAATCCTAACGGACTGATTCGATAAACATGGCTGTCATAACCCTGCGCTGAGAGTGACCAGTTCCCTTTATAGCAGTGGCGGAAGGTTGCAAGGTTACTTAATGTGGTGCAGATCCCGGCGGATGAATACAGTTAAACCTTCTTAATCTGGAAAGTGCGGTAACCATGGCAACTTCTGAAGTTGTGGAAGTAAAACATGATTTTTTTGTAGGAAAGGTTCAGGGCCAACTATAGTGCGTTCATTGCCACATTTTACGAGTTCGTAAAAACAAAAAGAAGGAGTTTCCCGAAATACACAAACCATTTACCCAAAAACTATTGACAACGAACTTTCAGGATCATGTTCATTCAAAAAAAAATTTGATGATATGGCATACAACAAGAATCAATAATTCAATCTAGTAATTCATTATATCATTTGTTTGTATTTTGTGTACATAATGTCAGGGTATGAAACTCCCCAAAATTTCAGCCAGACCACAGGACTGGCTAGCTGAAATACTTGCCAGCCCTGACCAAAACCTGCCTGCCCACTATAATCATATGTTTCTCAGGATAAGCTAACGGGGTTTCATTTTGGTTACATTTTATCATTTATCTTTACATGTGAATTAATGCTTATCATTGGAAAATATTTAGAATATTTTCACATATGAAATATAACCTGACCGTCGGGCAGGGGGATTTGAAAATCTGGCAGCCCGAGTTGAAATCAACCCGTCTCGGACGGTCGGGCAGGCAAGTATTTCGAACACTGCTAGTAGTACATAGTACTTATTTGTGACAAAAGTTAAACCTGGTTCTTTCAGCGTAATACTAGTAAGACTAAGATTACCGGAAACAAAAGTAAATACTGTAAAATTGAATGCAGCAACACCTGATGATATTTTCTACATTGTGCTTGTCCACAATGTTCAGAAAACAAATAAGAAAGAAAAAACAAGGCTAATTATTAAGGCAAATTGTTTGATAAAAATTGATCACATATGATTAGTTGTGCAACTATATGTACCGGACTTTGGTCATGGTGTATAATTATACTGTATGTTGGTTGGTTGGTTTGTTGTTTGACGCCGCACTCAGCAATATTCCAGCTATATGACGGCGGTCTGTAAATAATCGAATCTGGACCAGACAATCCAGTGATTAATATCATGAGCATCGATCCACGCAATTGGGATCGATGACATGCATCAACCAAGTCAGCGAGTCTCACCACCCGATCCTGTTAGTCGCCTCTTAAGACAAGCATAGTGTCCTTTTACGGTAAGCATGGGTTGCTGAAGACCTATTCTACCCCGGATCTTCACGGGTCTAGTCCTGTAGATGATGGGGTAGGGGTTGGTGTGTGTGTGTGGGGGGGGGACGTTAATAAGGATGCTGATATGAGTGTGGTCAAAGGAGCTGATGACCACAAGTGACAACACTGATGGCAATTGACCACAATGTTGGAGGCATGAAAGTGACCACGCGATAGATGAGATGACCTACGTCAAGTTCGGATCGAATCAATACCACGCCAGAGATTTCATTAACGACTGGACATTTGAAATGTGACCTTCACCTTTACTGATCTCATTTCATTGTTGAATGAATGTTTGTACAATAACGCTTGAACTTGGGGAGTAGTTTCGTGAGAGTTATATGTTTGCATACACTGACACTACGCCAGTTCCAGAAATTAGATCTGACCTGGAAGATGGTGCTGGGATAGCTAGGGCATGACCCATGCGGCGTCAGTAGCCACGGAGTCTGACTTGTAGTATTTTAGTGAGTGAGTATCGTGGGTATCGTTTTACGCCGCTTGTACTGGTCCGGACTGATGCCGATTTATAGTGTTAGCTCACTGAGATACCATGCCGCAGTTTAACATGAATACTCCACTCAGACACAGTATCCTGACTCCGAGCCGAGCAGTCCTTGTTTTAGCCCCTTAATGCGCTAGACAGGGTAACAACAAGTACCATCTTTTAACGTCTTTTGGTATGACGCGGTCGGGGATCGAACCTCAGACCTTCCGCTCTCCTGACGGAGTGAGTGAGTTGTGTTTAACGCCGCTTTTAACAGTATTCCAGTCATATCGCGGCGTGTCAGCTCAATATGGGAGGAAAGCCCAAAGTGATGCAGGTCTCAGACGTTTACCACTTCGGTGAAACCCACGAGCACGGGTATGGTGCTGACAAACCTAGAAACATATACGGGGCGAACCGGGATTCCAACCCACAGTCATAGGTTTCTGGCGTGCCCAAGGGACGCAACTCTGCACAGCGAATCGCGGCGCCTTAGACGACTGGGCCACCCGTGCCCCCTTTCCTGGCGGACGTTCTACCACTAGACCGCGGAGGCGGTCTCATTCGTTATATACGTATAAATGTATATACACTGCTCAACTCTTGACAGGGACACTGTGCTAGTCCACACTCCAATGAAAGTCTGGAGACAATAACGTACATAAATGTTTTCTTTCGTTAATTATGAAATAAAGGTTAACATGCGTCAGGGCCAGCCCAGAAGCGCATCCTATTTGTACGACAACTGCCAACAACCAGTTAGATGAATCTCTGCTTGTAGTAGAGCAATGGAAATATTCAGTGTTCATATAAGGTGCTCTCGAAACGTTGAGCGTGTCCTGACCCACCGGGCGCACAATCACAAACACATGAAAATCCAAGATTATTACTATATGTTCCCGTTTTGTCAGGTGATCAATTGGTTTGTTGGTTTGTTGTTTTATGCCGCACTCAGCAATATCCCAGCTATACGACGGCGGTCTGTAAATAATCGAGTCTGGACCAGACAATCCAGTGATTGACATCACGAGCATCGATCCACGCAATTGAGATCGATGACATGCATCAACCAAGTCAGCGAGCCTGACCACCCGATCCCGTTAGTCGCCTTTTACGACAAGCATGGTCACCTTTTACGGCAAGCATGGGTTGCTAAAGACCTATTCTACCACGGAATCTTCACGGGTCCGATTCTGTTCAGGGAGTCATCATTATTTAAATACGGGTAAATATGTTTAAAGCGTGTACTTTTTACCAACATCCTTAAAGAGGCTGTACGTAATGTTGATATCTCATATAAGAAATAAACGACTCGTGGTCGTTGTTTATCGAAAAATAAAACAGAACAAGGTGTATTCTCCCTGCAGTGTTTTGTTGTACGATAAACGACTCCCAATCGTCGTTTATTTCTTAGTAGCCATGGACGTCGTTCCAACTGTAGATGACGAAATGATCTGGTGGGAGATTGATGTAATTTTTTACATATATCTTTGCACCCATTTCAAATGGTGCCAAAAACTTATACAAATAAGAAATAGTTATTCAATGGTGATATTTGTGATACGGGTATCATAGTTGTATTTTTGGCTTCACGTTTGCAGTGTTTCGGCGACTGTTTTCTGCCTAGTAACGTTTTGATAACCTTTGTATATTTTTGAAACCAATTTTCAAATGTATACTTTCTTCTGCACGTCCGTTTAAATTCAGCTCCAGGGAGCACGGGTGGCCCAGTCGTCTAAGGCGCCGCAATTCGCTGTGCAGAGTTGCGTCCCTTGGGCACGCCAGAAACCTATGATTGTGGGTTCGGATCCCGGTTCGCCCCGTATATGTTTCTAGGTTTGTCAGCACCATACCCGTGCTCGTGGGTTACACCGAAGTGGTAAACGTCTTAGACCTGCATCGCTTTGGGCTTTCCTCCCACATTAAGCTAAATGACTGGAATACTGTTAAAAGCGGCGTTAAACACAACTCACTCACTATTCAGCTCCAATATCTACTACGCTCAACATGAACTGACAGATACATCATCACTCGAGACGTATAGCGATGGCAGGCAAACACCGGGTGTCTTGTGATAGATCTACATGTCTGATCTGCAGCACTTATCAGGGCCATGATCACGTTAAGGATGTGACCATTGAAACCCCCACGTCAATCACTGACAATTTGGAAGGAACAGCAACATGTTTAATGAATGACAGCCACTGTCACCGACCCACAGCTGTAACCTTGGAATGCGATATGTTTGTGTTGCGGTATGTTGCCCGGATGGAGAACATTAACGCCGTTTGTTGGTGACGAAGCAGGAAATAACGTGGAAGGAACATATACTGAAGGAAATTAATAAGGGAACACTTAGTTCTGGACACAGTACAACGATATGCTGTTATGGGTTCCAGCCTTGTCTACTGAATATAGCGACATAGCGACACAAACACATCTCAACATTTGATTCTGACATGTTTAATTTGTATGCGCGCTATTTCAAATGTACCGACACAAAAGATTATTTCGCTATACTTTTCATTGTTCCCTTATTCGTTTTTATCAGCATATGTAACCTTTAAGAGATTATTATTATTAAAATACTGATCAAAATGATATAAATGCAGCAAAGAGGGTTCGGGTGATCTTGGCACAGTCAGGCGGGTTAAGCTCATCATCAGCTCAGGGTCCTTGCCCCCTCTACTCGCAGACCAGACAGCGATTGGGACTTCTCCGAGGAAGCGCTGCCTGGAACCCGCCAAGAACGTTTCGGAGAATGTGAACACTGCAACTTTCTGCATTACCCCAGACTGTCAGAAGCGCTGTCTCGAGCAGCAAACCCAGGTACTCCCCCAACGTCAGTCAACAGATAGGGAGGTACCAATCCAAGGCACCGAGAACAATCGGGAGTCGGACAACTTGGTACTTGGGATGCAAGAGTGAAATTTCGCAAGCGAGGTCCGCTTATTTGCCATGTTTTCCTGAATCTTGCCAATCACATTAGTGTCAAAAGGGACAATGTATTCAATGCCGCATATGATTTCATTGGTCAATTTGTCACAAATGAAGTTTGCTGAGAAAACAATGTGTGAAATGTTCTTCATTTGATAATATCTGTGTAAAATTTGGGGGTAAGACAATTAGGCAAGAAGCACGCATCCCCGTGCGCACCAATTGTGCTCACTTCCTTGCTGATCTGTCTCTTTATGCACGTGAATCGGAATGTTTGCTGGGATTGGCAAAGTTAAAAGAAAATGATTAAGCCAAGAAGTTTTACTTAAGCTTCAGGTATATCGATTACCTGATATCGTTCAATAACAATCAAATAGCCAATTCCCTTCCACTGATTTACCCACCTGAACCAGAAACAAAAGAGACCTGTGAGACCGCCTCATCTTTTTCTTATTTAGATCTATGCATAAAGATTCAGAGAGACAAAACACTCCCCACAAGATTGTATGACAAGAGGGATGACTTCAACTTTCCAATAGTCAACTTTCCCTTCAAGTCGAGCACTATGTCCGCAGATGCAGCCTTTGGTGTTTACATTTCACAATTTTTTAGGTTCAATCGAGCATGCTCTTTCTTCCACGGCTCTTGCTCAGAAGCTTTATTGAGGTCAAACATTCAAAGATGAAGTTGAGCTTTCAAAACCTTTTATGGTAGACATGTGGAGGACATTTTCTAATTTGACGCATCAGTGACAAACATGATGGCGATGCTATTACTTTGATTCGTACCAGTGTTTTGCAGGTGAACAATTGACTTGCCTTTGAATGTGTTTGTGACGGGTGCCACCGGTTGGGCAAGATACTCTCACCTTTTTCTCGAAGACCTTGCATTATCACTATTTGATTGTGATTCATGAACACATGTTCATGATACAGTCTGAATCGTACAATCGGCTCTGCTTTTGAAGAGATTTCTTATGAATATGGAAAGGGTTTTTGTCGCTATTATTCAACACAACTCAGACTGTTTACTATATATGGAGATGTTCTGAAACGTAATCTGTTTATTGAATGTCAACCACGAGAGCGTATATGAGACCATCCTTAAGAGTCTGGAGTCCGGTGTCGATTTGGCGATACTTCCTCTTTCGGATAGGATGTGACCAGTGTCCGCCTGCACGTTGGATGGCGTTGGTTGGTGGGAGAATGGAAATTACTGCATCATCACTAATTCCCGGGCATTTCCACTACACAGAGAATTCTTCCCCCATCGTAATGATGATGTGAAAACAATTGCACATTTCCTTTGATCTTAAACAGACACACAGGGACGTCACGATTCCAGACAGCGGCTATTGCGATCTGTAGTTTACTTTCTGTCAACACTCTTGTGAAGGGGGCTAGAGGGTGTTTGGTTGTTTGTTTGTTGTTTAACTCCGCACTCAGCAATACTCCAGCTATATGACGGCGGTCTGTAAATAATCGAGTCTGGACCAGACAATCCAGTGGTTGATATCATGAGCATCAATCCACGCAATTGGGATCGATGACATGCATCAACCAAGTCAGCGAGTCTCACCACCCGATCCCGTTAGTCGCCTTTTACGACAAGCAGTCTCCTTTACTGAAGACCTATTCTACCCTGGATCTTCACGTCCGGATGGCGAACGGTGTTTGACAAGTCACGCTGCAATGACTGATCACCTCAAAGAAGGTCAGTAGGACTCTTCCAGGGAAGCATGTTGACATTGTAATACAAACATTGTTGGTGTTACCGAAGTCAATCAAAAGCTAAGAGGAGAACTGGTTTCCTGGAACCCGGAAGTAGCTACATCGTCCTGGAAGGGAGGTCCCGAGACCTGCAGGGCTGTCGGGGATGGCCTCGAGCTACACTTCATCTGCTTTGTCGAATGGATGCTGCGCGTCGAACAAGCTTCTGTACTTCGTCGGTCTCCTTGTACTCAGTGGCTTGTCCTTACTTTGGTACTCGACGGCAGATGCCCTGAGTGGAGGATCAGAAACATCCTCCCTCCAAACTCGGAGGGAACATATTACCTGCTTCATTGTGGGCTGCAAGTTTGATATCTAGACCATTAATAGTTTAATAAATTTAAAATTATGTGTGAAAATAGAGTTAACAGAAAAATACTAAGTATGTTATTGTTTAGAGCTAGAGGTCCGCTGGTCACCAGGTTTATTTTGTAGCTAGTAATTGAAATTAAATCTTTGTTGTTTTAAATTTATATATTATATTATGATATATCCCTGTTAAAGTTATTACACCTGTTTTCTCCCTCTGTTTCTCGGCGCATTTATGATCAGTAAGGGTGATTTGATTGCAGTATTTGGTTTGTCGTTCCCCCTGCACTAGCATGCCAAATCTACCTTTCCGCTTCGCCGGCGCGAGTAAGAGTTGAAATTAGGCTTTCCAAGGCCGACACCATACGCGGCGCCCATTTTGAAATATATTAAACAGTCATGCATTTTGTAGGTGATGGTGTACACTATGAATCAAGGTAATACCTAACACCATAACATATTTTCAACAAAATGGCACCACATCAAACGATCACAAAACGCAAACCTCCTTTTCCCAATTGCGTGGATCGATGCTTATGATATCAATCAATGGATTGTCTGGTCCAGACTCGATTATTTACAGACCGCCGTCATATAGCTGGAATATTGCTGAGAGCGGCGTTAAACAACAAACCAACCAACCTTTTCCCGGATACTGTTTCCACGTTTGAGAGTAGAGTCTCAGGTCATCCGTAGTTGGCCTCAACGATAATGACAGGGTTAAGCTTACGGTCTTCGGGTACTTAAATCCTGAACATACTGCAATAAATACGTTTTGTATCAATATTCCAAGGAAGAAAAACGTAGCGACAACAATAACGTACCTGCATTTCAGTAAAGATGATTCTTCGGAAGAGATGAATTAAACTAAGGCAATAAACAAAAAGCAAAACAAAGTTCCATGTTATTGAAATTTTATTTGTACGTCTTTAATCTGAAAACGTGTTTCACGTGGCTTGTTGCAAATTCGGTGAACTGGACTTCCGGTTGTGTTGCATGCACATATCTAAGACTTCATGCTCAACTCGTGACTTTCAGAGACCTTTGGGGCATTGGCAGGCTTCGTGCACCTCTAATGGCGCCGTGATGAATCAATATAAAATTCATTTTATGCGTTTTTTACCTGTGGTGTCATATTCTCAAGGATGCAATTATTCTTTGTTCACCCCATGTCCATTAGAAGCTTGTTTTTACCTGCACTCTTAATTGAGATTGCTTGAATGGTCTCCAAAGAACAGGGACAATTTAGAATCATTTAGGGAAATTCCAATTAACATGTAGTCGGTGTATTGATTTCTATTCAAGGAAGTAAAACACAATTCTGCACATCTGCTCAATTATTGATATTGCGCTGAACTCTTTATATTGTAAAGGTGATGGCTGACTTAAAAAAAGTTTATCCAAATGCAACAGCATTGCTTTACAGGAAAGACAGTAGGCATGCAAAACATACGTTAGAATTTTTAAAGAGTTACAAGAAAGACACATGCGATCATCAGTGCGTGAGCAGAACTTTATGCAACGTTAAGCCATATTCCAGTTATGTCATTGCGGAGAGACACATCAAGAAATACTTCATACATTGTACCATTGTAGGGTCCCATGGGGTTAATGTGACGTGCGATTGAGTTACCACTTGGCGTACCAAAAACGAGTGAGCTATAACTGACTTTAAAAAAGAGTGTTCCTTTTTTACAAGAATGTGTTGTTTTTTAAATTGCATTTCTGTTCCTATTCTCACCTACCTTCTAGCCGGTGTATTGTCCAAGTCAAGGACTATCCATTAGGTTACTGTACCTCCCACAAGTGTACAATATGTTTTCATTCAGTGATCCCCACCACCCCCACGAAGGTACACAGAATGCAGCGTATGGTGCTCTGGTGAAGCGCTGACACCCAGTTTGACATTGGCGGAACATGCCCACATGCAATGTTATGGTGACAATTACTTCACTTTTTAACGCCGCAATATTCCAGCTATATGACGCCGGTCTGTAAATAATCGAGTCTGGACCAGACATTCCAGTGATTGACATCATGAGCATCGTCCCACGCAATTGGGATCGTTTTACGACAAGAATAGTCGCCTTTTACGGCAAGCATGGGTTGCTGAAGACCTATTCTACCCCGGATCTTCACGGGTCGTTTATATTCGAGGTCTAACATAATATTGTATTGTATTGTATTGTATTGTATTGTATTAAGAAAGGATCGCGACATGGCTGCAATATTGGTGATGCGATGTAAAATTTTAACTCACTCACTCACTCACTCACTCACTCACTCACTCATTAAGAAATGAAAACTGATAAAGTAGTTTAGCTGAGGGCGGCGTAAAACAACAAACAAACACACTCCTGAAATGTTATATCCTGAAAGGTTTTCCAGTTCCAAAATAAGACAGATCAGTCAGAAACAATATTAATTTTTCCTTAAGTTTCTGGAATAAAACGATCAACACTGTTGCACAATGTCACATTCACAGAAATTTGGCCAAGAAGTTTAACTTATGATTCAGGTATACAAATGATATAATATCGTTCAATAATAGTCAAATGGGCAATTCCCTTCCACTGATTCACCCACCTGAATCTGATTCATATTTAGGAATATGCATATAGATATGGCAAACCAATATCCACAAGACTGCATGGCAAGACTGTATGGCAGCACTGTATGACAAAGCTGTATGGCAAGACTGTATGGCGAGACTGTATGACAAGACTGTTTGGCAAGACTGCGTCACACGACTGTATGGCAAGACTGTATGACAAAACTGTATGGCAAGACTGTATGGTGAGACTGTATGACAAAACTGTATGGCAAACTGTTTTGCAAAAATGAATGACAAGACTGTATGACACGACTGTATGACAAGACTGTTTGGCAAGACTGCGTCACACGACTGTATGGCAAGACTGTATGACAAAACTGTATGGCAAGACTGTATGGTGAGACTGTATGACAAAACTGTATGGCAAACTGTTTTGCAAAAATGAATGACAAGACTGTATGACACGACTGTATGACAAGACTGTTTGGCAAGACTGCGTCACACGACTGTATGGCAAGATGACACGGCTATATGACAAGACTGTATGAATGTATGCCAAGACTGTACAAAAAATCTGTATGACAAGATGACAAGACTGTGAATGTATGGCAAAACTGTATGACAAGACTGTATGACACGATTGTGTGGCAAGACTGTATGGCAAAACTGTATGACACGACTGTATGACACGATTGTGTGGCAAGACTGTATGGCAAAACTGTATGACACGACTGTATGACACGACTGTATGGCAAGACTATTACAAGACTTCATTGCAAGTCTGTATGACACGACTGTATGACAAGACTGTATGAATGTATGCCAAGACTGTATAACAAAATTGTATGACAAGATGACAAGACTGTGAATGTATGGCAAAACTGTATGACAAGACTGTATGACACGATTGTGTGGCAAGACTGTATGGCAAAACTGTATGACACGACTGTATGACACGATTGTGTGGCAAGACTGTATGGCAAAACTGTATGACACGACTGTATGACACGATTGTGTGGCTAGACTGTATGGCAAAACTGTATGGCACGACTGTATGACACGATTGTGTGGCAAGACTGTATGGCAAAACTGTATGACACGACTGTATGACACGATTGTGTGGCAAGACTGTATGGCAAAACTGTATGACACGATTGTGTGGCAAGACTATGGCAAAACTGTATGGCAAAACTGTATGACACGATTGTGTGGCAAGACTGTATGGCAAAACTGTATTACACGACTGTATGACACGACTGTATGGCAAGACTATAACAAGACTTCATTGCAAGTCTGTATGACACGACTGTATGACAAGATGACAAGACTGTATGACAAGACCGATGACTTTAAATTTCCAACTGTCAATTTTCCCTTTATGTCGAGCACTGTTCCAGAAACTCCAGCCTTTGGTGTCTACATTATACAACTTTTTAGGCAAAGCATATTAGTTATAATGTCGTTATGTCTCCACTACTTAACAGACTATTTTAATAATTAAAAACGACGTCGGTACAGCAGCATCGATTACGATCCCGACAGCATCGATAACACCTTGCGTGGCAGAAATACTGTATGGAATTCCCAGCTCAAGTTTAGTTTGTCAACAGCTTCATCTTGTACATTACACTGCCCTTTCTTGGCTTAAAGGGGAGCGCAGTAGTGCTGTTCGTGAACCACAATAACGGGCGGCATTACCAACTGTTCAAAAAGCAGACTCCAACCTGACTGTAGGCGGATTACGTCGCCGTTGAAATAGTAGATTTACAAGTCAAATCCAGCGGGCATCGAGAAGTGGGTTATACATGTCGCGGCCTCATCACACAGCAGTCAGTAGTGTAGTGTTGTGAATTGAACCAAGACGGTTTGAAGAGATGCTAAGAAGCGCACATACTGCCAACTTATAGGCATCATAAATAGAAAAGGTTTCCTAGTAACCAAGCTATGGAAAAGGAGAGTGGCTTATTGCGCGTATTGATATCAATTTAAACTAACTCTAAAAGTCAACACGTTTGAAAAAGAATGCGCCTTCTGTGCTTTGTAAAGCCAGTTTAAGCGAGGAACTATTTGAGTCAACACGTTAAGAAAGAAAAGTGTATTATAGGCGTATCATAGCCAAAATAACCTATGGGGCCGGTCATCTGATGTTCTTTGAGGGAAGGTTAAGGGAAAACAGTTGGCCTCAAGTTTATACCTGAAGGAAACTTTGTCACTGGACATGCAGAATGGAAGAAAAATATACGTTCCGTTCCTTAAGTCAATGAAATCTGTCCCCCTTGAAGGAGCGGGCGAACATGTACTTATATTGCTCTCCAGGTCACTAGGTGTCCCCTCCACTTCCTCCCCACCCCTCCACAAAAAACCCACCCCACCCCACCCCATCATGTCACCCCACCTAAATCATAAATCCAAATGGCCATCCCTAACGATCAGCGTCAACATGTTAGGGTAGGAAAATAGGTTTTAGGATGTTTAAGGGCAATTAAACCCAACTACAGACCTCAACAGGTCAGGAGGGGAAAGTGGGTAATAACATCGTAGCCACACAAGAGACAAGTTTCGTCACTTCCTTCCTTTTCAGAGCCTCGACCCGATTAAGTAGGGGCGCGTGTGTAAACGTGCGTAAGTAATTTCAGAATAACAATGGATTCAGTGTGAAGTGAGGAATTGTATTACGAAGTGATTAAATGTTTGCATTACATCCCAAGTTCTGCGCAAATCAGGTTAAGGGGGAAAGCGTGTTGTAGACATCATTACCAGCACCATGGCAGGGAAGACGCTATCTGAAATAGTACTTCACCTTCACTCATTAATACTTAAAGTCTCTGTGTGAACGAGTGGGGGTTTTGGTGGTGGAGTGGCATCAGCGGGTGCCTCCTGATGTGAGATCTGAGGACATAGTGACACTGGCCTTTGACATTCAGCGCTTTGGTTAAACCCGCGGGCATTGGTGCTGTGTTAACATCTAAAGGCCATTGTGAGGACGAATCGGTGATTCTGGTCACCTTAATCCAGCGCAGCTGAGCACAGCACAGCATAGCATAGCATAGCATAGCATAGCATAGCACAGCTCAGCTCAGCTCAGCTCAGCACAGCAGAGCTCATTACAGCACAGCACAGCACAGCATAGCATAGCTCAGCACAGCACAGAAAAGCATAAAACATCTAAAGGCCATTGTGAGGACGAATCGTGGATTCTGGCCACCTTAATCCAGCACAGCTGAGCACAGCACAACATAGCACAGCACGGCACGGCACGGCACAGCACAGCACAGCATAGCTAAGCACAGCACAGAAAAGCATAAAACAGCACAGCTCAACACCGAAGAGCATAAAACAGCACAGCACAGCTCAGTTCAACACAGCACAGCATAGCATAAACAGCACAGCACATATCAACTCAGCACAGCACAGCACAGCATACAACAGCACAGCACAGCACAGCTCAACACAGCTCAGTGTAACACTCCTCTATACGCGGCTCCAAGCACAAACCAACACAAACATGATCAACCCACTATTACACGAAAAGCAATCAGTTGACACTTTGATATGTTTATAGAAAGTTGCATCGCAAAGCCTCAAAGATTACATGTGTAATGTAACGACATATGTATAAAGACATCAAACAAGTTCGCTGCTCCTGTAAATGTCCCTGTAGAATACTTAGGCTCCGTGCTTTATTAAAGGGTAAATTATTAAAGAGTATTGGATGGTTCCAACGTGTCACATGACTGACTACACAACCTGTCCCGATGGCGTGCTTCTCTTCCATTCTACAGTGAATTTGGAAATTACTCGATTCTGATAAAATAACCATCTCTGATTGAAACAGCCGATGTGACGACCGCATTACAGTGGAAGATAATTGCCCTTCTTTGTCTGTCTTTACCGGTGGGCGTGTTTAATAATTAATGTACCGTTATATGTTACACGATACAGAGTTTGGGCACTGCAATATTCACAGTATGTATGTCAGTTCATCTGGACCCGAAAACAGGATATAAATCGACAAAGAGTATATTTCAAGTTTTAGAAACCACAGAGAGTTTGAAAACTCGATATGGCTAATTCTACAACCACGGGTATTACGTTCTGCCTCGCCAGTATTGCTCGTCATACCACAGGAGATGCTAAAGTGCACACCCCTCCCCCAACCCCCACCCCCCACACACCCAATACGGCAGTTCATAACGACAGGGTTGCAATACCTACTTGCTATAAGGTCCTCTATACTGCCACTGGTACCTTGTCGATGTGCCTTTGTATACCCAGGAGTACCAGAGTGCGCATTCTCAATACAGTATTTGTCTCCTTACCACTGGGGATTTCAAGTTCCACACTCGCAATAAAGTCGTTTATAATGCCAGTCTACTTCTCAATACGGTTCTATATACCGCCAGACGTATCGAAGACCTGGGTATCTTTAAGGCTGTTAATACGACAGCCTACTTCTCAGTACGTTCTATATACCGCCAGACGCATCGAAGACCTGGGTATCTTTAAGGCTGTATATACGACAGTCTACTTCTCAATACGGTTCTATATACCGCCAGACGCATCGAAGACTTGGGTATCTTTAAGGCTGTTAATACGACAGCCTACTTCTCAATACGTTCTATATACCGCCAGACGCATCGAAGACCTGGGTATCTTTAAGGCTGTATATACGACAGTCTACTTCTCAGTACGTTCTATATACCGCCAGACGCATCGAAGACCTGGGTATCTTTAAGGCTGTATATACGACAGTCTACTTCTCAATACGGTTCTATATACCGCCAGACGCATCGAAGACTTGGGTATCTTTAAGGCTGTATATACGACAGTCTACTTCTCAGTACGTCCTATATACCGCCAGACGCATCGAAGACCTGGGTATCTTTAAGGTTGTTAATACGACAGCCTACTTCTCCACACGTTCTATATATTGCCAGACGCATCGAAGACTTGGGTATCTTTAAGGCTGTATATACGACAGCCTACTTCTCAATACGTTCTATATACCGCCAGACGCATCGAAGACCTGGGTATCTTTAAGGCTGAATATACGACAGCCTTCTTCTCAATACGGTTCTATATACCGCCAGACGCATCGAAGACTTGGGTATCTTTAAGGCTGTTAATACGACAGCCTACTTCTCAATACAGTTCTTTATACCGCCAGACGCATCGAAGACCTGGGTATCTTTAAGGCTGTTAATACGACAGTCTACTTCTCGATATGGTTCTGTATACCGCCAGATCTTTAAGGCTGTTTATACCGCCAGCGGACACCCTGATAATACCACACATCCGGGCTCTAATCCACAGATTTGGCCACTTGCGCCGTCTTGTGGATCTGGCCTAGAAATTAAATTGCCCCTTGAAGCTGCGAAAATACATTAAGCATCCCCAGTACCATCAGAGTCGGTAATAATTGGATTTTGTTACCAAAAACTTTTGTCATGACAGTCTGTGTCGGTAAAGCATCGAGGAACGGAGAAGTAGGTTCACGCAGATAAATGGGAAGCTAGACTGTTAGAGTGGGAAATGACATAATCAGCAAATTCCGAGCAATGAATTTGTATATCATTGTTGTTAATTACTGTTTGAAGGAAATCCAATGTTGGATAGATCGATAGCTATCTTGCCTGGTGATGACAAATAATTGTTGAGCTTTTATTGCCACATTTAATGTCATCAATTATGTTTACATTTATTTGTATGTTATTTGCTTGTGTCACATTTAATGTCATCAATTACGTTTACATTTATGTGTATGTTATTCGCTAGTGCGACATTTAATGTCATCAATTATGTTTACATTTATGTGTATGTTATTCGCTAGTGCCACATTTAATGTCATCAATTATGTTTACATTTATTTGTATGTTATTCGCTTGTGTCACATTTAATGTCATCAATTATGTTTACATTTTTTTGTATGTTATTCGCTAGTGCCACATTTAATGTCATCAATTATGTTTACATTTATTTGTATGTTATTCGCTAGTGCCACATTTAATGTCATCAATTATGTTTACATTTTTTTGTATGTTATTCGCTAGTGCCACATTTAATGTCATCAATTATGTTTACATTTTTTTGTATGTTATTCGCTAGTGCCACATTTAATGTCATCAATTATGTTTACATTTTTTTGTATGTTATTCGCTAGTGCCACATTTAATGTCATCAATTATGTTTACATTTATTTGTAAGCGTGTTTATCAATATAATATGCTGGGACCTTGTGCTCATTTATCCAAATTTCCTTCGGGATTTTAAAATGTTATCTTATAATATGCACGAGTGCAACATTTCATGATAATTACGTATGTATTTATTTGGATGTGTGCTTATCAATATGTTGAGACCTTGTGCTCATGTAACCAAATTTCCTTCGGAATTATAAAGGGTTAACTTACGTTAGTACCAATCGTACACTTACAGGTTAGAATAGGTCGGACATGCCATATTCTTGTTTTAAGAAATGACGAAATGGATGGAGTTGTTAGCTAGGTTGAATGCCTGTTTGGTCTAGACTCGAATATTTACAGGCTGTGTTTAAGGATTAAATAACAACGACAAAATGTAAACATAAAACGTATAAATACATGAAGATATAGACGTGCTTCATTTGACATGATGTAATAGTATTCCCTACTCATCAAGCAGCGTCCACACCGTTCAACCCCCCCCCGCCCGCAAACCAGTTCTGCCCAACCCTGCCCGCTCTAAACACGCACCGTCCCACATAAATTCCCGCCCAAACCCCACCCGCCCAAAACACGCATCGTCCCACCCCACCCCAAATGTACTCTATGACCCCAGCTCGTCACTTCACAACGGGACAATACTATACACAAGTACTTACCTTTACGGCGACGTTTTCCGGTACCACAGCGGATCCCCCGGCTGATTATGCGTTTACTCATGATATCAACCACCGGTTTGTCCATCTCAAATTAATTACAGACGGCCATGATAGAGACCAGTTCTGACTGCAGTTTGAAAGAACATTTTCTCCTTCTCCAGCCGACCTGTGAAGATCCGGGGTAGAGTAGGTCTTCAGCAAGAGGCGACTATGCTTGTCGTAAGAGGCGACTAACGGATCGGGTGGTCAGGCTCTCTGACTTGGTTGATGCATGTCATCATATCCCAATTGCGTGGATCGATGCTCATGATGTCAATCCCTGGACTGTCTGGTCCGGACTCAATTATTTACAGACCGCCGTCAGATACATGGAATATTTCTGAGTGCGGAGTTAAACAACAAACAAACAAACACCCTCTAGCCCCCTTCACACGAGTGTTGACAGAAAGCAAACTACAGATCGCAATAGCCGCTGTCTGGAATCGTGACGTCCCTGTGTGTCTGTTTAAGATCAAAGGAAATGTGCAATTGTTTTCACATCATCATTACGATGGGGGAAGAATTCTCTTTGTAGTGGAAATGCCCGGGAATTAGTGATGATGCAGTAATTTCCATTCTCCCCACCAGTCCGATATGTTTACAGCAGGAATCGAGCGCAAAATGAGGTAATTGTCCACCTGTCCCTGTGCCGTAAGGCTTTGGGGGATAAATCGACATTAGATTGGTGCCTGAAGTGTGGTTACACGGCGACGGTAGTGACACAAACATGGTAGTTCCCATGGCAAACAGCTAGCTGTGCTAATACCTATTCATATACGTATCCACATAACACAAATTACCTTTGCAAGACACCTTAAAGAGGGAACCATTAGTTGTCGTGAGTGAGTCAAAACCTGGGCATAAAAAAGCTAATGCACACGATAATTTGTCTCTTCATCAATCGAATTTGATTATATGTTGTATACATGCGCTGTAACGCAAAGTCAATATCATATTGTGAGTGAGTGAGTTGGGGTTAACGCCGCTTTTAACAGTATTCCAGTCATATCACGGCGACTTCATGTGGGAGGAAAGCCCGAAGTGATGCAGGTCTCAGACGTTTACAACTTCGGTGAAACCCACGAGCACGGGTATGGTGCTGACAAACCTAGAAACATAATCGGGGCGAACCGGGATTCGAACCCACAATCATAGGTTTCTGGCGTGCCCAAGGGACGCAACTCTGCACAGCGAACTGCGGCGCCTTAGACGACTGGGCCTTAGACGACTAGTTAAAATGTCGAATTGATTCATGCGAAATTTGAGCATATCACTTAGACACTCAACTCAGTACCTGTCAGTACATAGTTGCATTCATGAAGTATTGTGGCATCATAACTCCCATACTTAACTTACTAAAGTTGTAGCGCTAAGATGATCGTAGAAACCATGCCTTAACATACCCTTACGATAACTGTAGCGCTAAGATAACCGTTTCTCCTATGCTTTAGCATAGACACTCGTAGCGCTATGATCGCTTTGTGGAACGGAGATGTAGAATTATGTTAAAATGAATGGGATTGATTTGAGCCCAGCGGAGAGTGACCCGAGCCTTGAGTGAGTGTGTTGGGCCTAGTAGAGGGAAGTGATCTGAGTCTGGAGTGAGTGTGTTGGGCCTAGTAGAGGGAAGTGATCTGAGTCTGGAGTGAGTGTGTAGGGTCTAGTAGAGGGGAGTGACCTGAGCCTTGAGTGTGTTTTGGGCCTTGTAGAGGGGAGTGACCTGAGCCTTGAGTGAGTGTGTTGGGTCTAGTAGAGGGGAGTGACCCGAGCCTTGAGTGAGTGTGTTGGGCCCAGTAGAGGGGAGTGATCTGAGCCTTGAGTGAGTGTTTTGGGCCCAGTAGAGGGGAGTGACCTGAGCCTTGAGTGAGTGTTTTGGGTCTTGTAGAGGGGAGTGACCTGAGCCTTGAGTGAGTGTTTTGGGTCTTGTAGAGGGGAGTGATTTGAGCCTGGAGTGAGTGTGTTGGGTCTTGTAGAGGGGAGTGATCTGAGCCTTGAGTGAGTGTTTTGGGTCTTGTAGAGGGGAGTGATCTGAGCCTGGAGTGAGTGTGTTGGGTCTAGTAGAGGGGAGTGACCTGAGCCTTGAGTGAGTGTGTTGGGCCCAGTAGAGGGGAGTGACCTGAGCCTTGAGTGAGTGTTTTGGGTCTTGTAGAGGGGAGTGACCTGAGCCTTGAGTGAGTGTGTTGGGTCTAGTAGAGGGGAGTGATCTGAGCCCGGTGTGAGTGTGTAGGGTCTAGTAGAGGGGAGTGACCTGAGCCTGGAGTGAGTGTTTTGGGTCTAGTAGAGGGGAGTGACCTGAGCCTTGAGTGAGTGTGTTGGGCCCAGTAGAGGGGAGTGACCTGAGCCTGGAGTGAGTGTGTAGGGTCTAGTAGAGGGGAGTGACCTGAGCCTGGAGTGAGTGTGTTGGGTCTAGTAGAGGGGAGTGACCTGAGCCTGGAGTGAGTGTGTAGGGTCTAGTAGAGGGGAGTGACCTGAGCCTGGAGTGAGTGTGTTGGGTCTAGTAGAGGGGAGTGACCTGAGCCTGGAGTGAGTGTGTTGGGTCTAGTAGAGGGGAGTGATCTGAGCCCGGTGTGAGTGTGTTGGGTCTAGTAGAGGGGAGTGATCTGAGCCTGGAGTGAGTGTTTTGGGCCTGGTAGAGGGGAGTGACCTGAGCCTTGAGTGATTGTGTTGGGTCTAGTAGAGGGGAGTGATCTGAGCCTTGAGTGAGTGTTTTGGGCCTAGTAGAGGGAAGTGATCTGAGCCTTGAGTGAGTGTGTAGGGTCTAGTAGAGGGGAGTGATCTGAGCCTTGAGTGAGTGTGTAGGGTCTAGTAGAGGGGAGTGATCTGAGCCTTGAGTGAGTGTGTTGGGTCTAGTAGAGGGGAGTGATCTGAGCCTTGAGTGAGTGTGTAGGGTCTAGTAGAGGGGAGTGATCTGAGCCTGGAGTGAGTGTTTTGGGTCTTGTAGAGGGGAGTGATCTGAGCCTGGAGTGAGTGTTTTGGGTCTTGTAGAGGGGAGTGATCTGAGCCTTGAGTGAGTGTTTTGGGTCTTGTGGAGGGAAGTGACCTGAGCCTTGAGTGAGTGTGTTGGGTCTAGTAGAGGGAAGTGACCTGAGCCTTGAGTGATTGTGTTGGGTCTAGTAGAAGGGAGTGATCTGAGCCTGGAGTGAGTGTTTTGGGCCTAGTAGAGGGGAGTGATCTGAGCCTTGAGTGAGTGTGTTGGGTCTTGTGGAGGGGAGTGATCTGAGCCTTGAGTGAGTGTGTTGGGTCTTGTGGAGGGGAGTGATCTGAGCCTTGAGTGAGTGTTTTGGGTCTTGTGGAGGGGAGTGATCTGAGCCTTGAGTGAGTGTGTTGGGTCTAGTAGAGGGGAGTGACCTGAGCCTTGGGTGAGTGTTTTGGGTCTTGTAGAGGGGAGTGATCTGAACCTGGAGTGAGTGTGTTGGGCCCAGTAGAAGGGAGTGACCTGAACCTTGAGTGAGTGTTTTGGGTCTTGTGGAGGGGAGTGATCTGAGCCTTGAGTGAGTGTGTTGGGCCCAGTAGAGGGGAGTGACCTGAACCTTGGGTGAGTGTTTTGGGTCTTGTAGAGGGGAGTGACCTGAGCCTTGAGTGAGTGTGTTGGGCCCAGTAGAAGGGAGTGATCTGAGCCTTGAGTGAGTGTTTTGGGTCTTGTGGAGGGGAGTGATCTGAGCCTTGAGTGAGTGTGTTGGGTCTAGTAGAGGAGAGTGACCTGAGCCTTGGGTGAGTGTTTTGGGCCTTGTAGAGGGGAGTGACCTGAACCTGGAGTGAGTGTTTTGGGTCTAGTAGAGGGGAGTGACCTGAGCCTTGGGTGAGTGTTTTGGGCCTAGTAGAGGGGAGTGACCTGAGCCTTGGGTGAGTGTTTTGGGCCTTGTAGAGGGGAGTGACCTGAACCTGGAGTGAGTGTTTTGGGCCTAGTAGAGGAGAATGACCTGAGCCTTGGGTGAGTGTTTTGGGCCTTGTAGAGGGGAGTGACCTGAACCTGGAGTGAGTGTTTTGGGCCTTGTAGAGGGGAGTGACCTGAACCTGGAGTGAGTGTTTTGGGCCTAGTAGAGGGGAGTGACCTGAGCCTTGGGTGAGTGTTTTGGGCCTTGTAGAGGAGAGTGACCTGACCTGAGCCTGGAGTGAGTGTTTTGGGTCTTGTAGAGGGGAGTGATCTGAGCCTGGAGTGTGTGTTTTGGGCCTAGTAGAGGGGAGTGACCTGAGCCTTGGGTGAGTGTTTTGGGCCTTGTAGAGGAGAGTGACCTGACCTGAGCCTTGAGTGAGTGTTTTGGGCCTTGTAGAGGGGAGTGACCTGAGCCTTGAGTGAGTGTGTTGGGCCTAGTAGAGGAGAATGACCTGAGCCTGGAGTGAGTGTGTTGGGCCCAGTAGAGGGGAGTGACCTGAGCCTGGAGTGTGTTGGGCCCAGTAGAGGGGAGTGACCTGAACCTGGAGTGAGTGTGTTGGGCCCAGTAGAGGAGAGTGACCTGAGCCTTGGGTGAGTGTTTTGGGCCTTGTAGAGGGGAGTGATCTGAGCCTGGAGTGTGTGTTTTGGGCCTAGTAGAGGGGAGTGACCTGAGCCTTGGGTGAGTGTTTTGGGCCTTGTAGAGGAGAGTGACCTGACCTGAGCCTTGAGTGAGTGTTTTGGGCCTTGTAGAGGGGAGTGACCCGAGCCTTGAGTGAGTGTGTTGGGCCTAGTAGAGGAGAATGACCTGAGCCTGGAGTGAGTGTGTTGGGCCCAGTAGAGGGGAGTGACCTGAGCCTGGAGTGTGTTGGGCCCAGTAGAGGGGAGTGACCTGAACCTGGAGTGAGTGTGTTGGGCCCAGTAGAGGAGAGTGACCTGAGCCTTGGGTGAGTGTTTTGGGCCT